>NC_081209.1:17016166-17223666 GCF_902713425.1 Acipenser ruthenus | reverse complement strand
TGATAAATATAATCTATTAACATGTATATTTTTGAAAGCATTCTTACTTTACAGCATTTTTTCACACCTGCCTAAAACTTTTGCACAGTACTGTATATATATATATATATATATATATATATATATATATATATATATATATATATATATATATATATATATATATAAAATCAATCTTCTATATTTTAAATGTTTTATATTGTATCTTTGGAGAGTCCAATTATTTTTTCCCCTCAATCTGAATGTTACCTCCCAACTGTAACCCATTCTGGAAGGCCTGAAGTTCACTGGACAACCTCAGTTCCCACTGCCGCATCAATCCCCTTTACACTTAACTAACAAACAGAACTTCCCAAGCTAACATGCGCCAGTCAAACAGCAAAACAACGAGGAATCAATGTATAAAAAATAGAGACAATAAAGAAATACTAGACACTGAAGAATGAGGTTCAGTGAAATGACTGCCAAAGCTTTTGTTACCTTAATTCTTTTAACTGAATGCTGTTGTAAAATACACAACAGTTATTCCAACCACAGAGACAGGTTTTACTGTTCTCTTGATTACACTTGTAAAGACATTCTTGTAAACTTCCAGCAATTACATTGCTTCCCAAACAAGCAGGGCAGGGCCCCTTCAAGAAGCATCTAGCATACCCGAGAGTCTCAAAACAGCAAGAGCAACCCCTACTGGACAGGAAACCGCATAGGCTATCTAAAAATCATTCACATTTAAAAAGAAACACACAGTGCAAATAAGATTTTATTACTGATCTTTACGCTCTTTAAATAACACTGAATATGTATAGGTCACACACAATACAACCATACATTAATTAAAAATAGATATATTTAGATATAGAAATATATAAATAGATAACACAATTTGAAGTATCAGGCAAGCTATACTACACAGCGCTCCATCACAACTGGTAACTGACCAATTCACTTGTAGATAGATCACTGTATAGAAGATATGGCAGTAGTCAATATTCCTGCCATAGTAATAAATCAAACTGTTCCAAGACACTGCCTACAAGAGGTTCCTTCATACTGACACACATATATATATATATATATATATATATATATATATATATATATATATATATATATATATATATATATATATATATATGGCATGTCAGCACCATGACTCAGAGCATGACACCCCCATCCACACAGGCATACATTAAAATGGAACAGACTTGGGAACAATAGCAGCAGGTCTCAGTATAAGACCATGTTGATAATTCACACTCAAGCTGAACATTGGCTTCAGAACATTACTGTTGTTGTTTAATTATGACTGACATACTTGAATGCACTGTTTTCTAGTGATTTCCTGTACATCAAGGTGGGAGTGAGGCTCGGGTACTCTGCATCACTGCTTGAGCTCAGCGCTGTAAACTTCTTGCTCAAACCACTAAACCACCTTACTGCCTTAATGAGGTAGTAATCATTTGGAACTCTCATTCTTACAAGCCCTTCTTTTTTTCAGACTTTATTTTCACTAACCATGATAGCCAATACCTGCTATGTTTGGGGACACTGGATCCCACCTGGGCCTTACCCTAGTGTTCTACGTTGCACAAAATGTGGGGTCTATTTACAAGTAACACAGCACGCAGAGAGAGATCAAAGCACTTCCACCATGAACTGAGTGTTGAGGTGTTTACCGGAGTAAAAAAAGCTAGCGCATCTGTGCACCAGGACTGTAAAACAACAAGGGCTTGGAGAATTATGTTAAATGTAAGAAAGCATTTTTAAAGGCTTGATAAAGACACCTTTAAAACCAATGGGAGACCAAGACAATGAGATTCTGTTAGTTACTGCAGCATTGTTGACATACAGAACATTCAAATGTATCTTGCAGTAAAAGAAAGCATATTCCTGGGTAAAGTGGAATATGTGATGCAAACGTCACAGATATTGGAGCTTAATCCCTTGCTGGAACCTGCACTGCATTCCTCAAGGGGCAAAGGAGGAGGACGTGTGAGAAGAGCTGGGGTTGAGGTTATTCATCCTGACCTATACCTCAGGAGAAAGAAAAAAATACAAATAAAATTAAGACAGATTAAACAGGATTCAGTTGCAGTGATGAATATGAACGGCACATGACCCTACATTAAAGCAATTGAATTAAAAAAAACAAAAAAAACAACCACACACCACACCCACACAGACTGAAGTATTACAGGTGCGTAAAGCAGCCTTTTGCAGTAAATTGTTCACACATCACAAACATTCCTTGGCCAAGTTTATCATTCATGTCTAACTCTGTTGATCTACTTCATGCACAAACATAGAACTTTGAATTAAAGGAATTCACCAAACAACTCTGAGAAGGGGTGGGGGATGTAATTACCACCATTACATACTGTACACATAGTGCTTGAACTTTTAGTTTTTTTGTTTTCCAAATCTTTAAACTCCGTTTAAATGTTAATTAGTAGTTGTTGTTGTTGTTAAGCTGTCTCAGCATCCTAATACAAGAGAAAACTATTCATTACAAACTGGGTTTAATATTTCTTTGCTACAAAATCAAGGAGATTTTAAATGATGAACTTGCTATCAGCGTACACTGCAAACTGGGTATTTTATGAAAAGAAAATCTGTCAGAACAGCTTAAATAAAAAAAGCACAACGATAAAATGCGACTGCAAGAATGAAATGCAATTAGGAATTAACATAATTTGTCGCCTCTGTTTGTAATAAAAATAAAGGTAAAACAAATCAGGCTCAGTCAAGATATGAAGGTAAAAACAACTGTTTTGCAATTAAATCAGCTAATTAGTTTAAAAGGGACCTAATGTGAATAAAACCTGAAAACTTAAAGCTATATATATATATATATATATATATATATATAGCTATATATATATATATATATATATATATATATATATATATATATATATATATATATATATATATATATATATATATATATATATATATATATATATACACACACACACACACACACATATACATACATACACACACACACACACACATATATATACACAGTGCCTTGCAAAAGTATTCAGACCCCTGACAATTCTCTCATATTACTGAATTACAAATGGTACATTAAAATTTTGTTCTGTTGGATATTTTATTTTAAAACACTGAAACTCAAAATCAATTATTGTAAGGTGACATTGGTTTTATTTTGGGAAATATTTAAGAAAAATAAAAAACTGAAATCTTGCTTGCATAAGTATTCAACCCCTGTGCTGTGGAAGCTCCCAGTTTACACCGATGAAAGAAAATTGCCCTAACAAGGACACAATTACCTTACCATTGGCCTCCACCTGTGAACCATTAAAGCTGCTGTCACATTTTCTGGATAAAAACCCCACTGTTGAAGGATCATTGGTCAGGCTGTGAATCTGAAGGAAAATGAAGACCAAAGAGCATTCTACAGAAGTTAGAGATAAACTAATACAAATGCATAGATTAGGGAAAGGGTACAAAATAATATCCAAGTGTTTGGATATCCCAGTGAGCACAGTTGGATCAATAAATCAGGAAGTGGAAGCTGCATCACACCACCCAGGCACTGCCAAGAAAAGGCTGTCCCTCAAAACTCAGCGCTCAAACAAGAAGGAAACTTGTGAGAGAAACCACAGAGAGGCCAACAATCACTTTGAAGGAGCTACAGAGTTCAGTGGCTAGGAATGGAGTAATGGTGCACCAGTCAACCATATCAAGAGCTCTGCATAACACTGGCCTGTATGGGAGGGTAGCAAGAAAGAAGCTGTTACTCAAAAAGTACCATCTGAAAGCATGTCTGGAGTTTGCCAGAAAGCATGAGAGTGACCCAGCTGTGATGTGGGAAAAGGTTTTGTGGTCAGATGAGACCAAGATAGAGCTTTTTGGCCAAAACTCAAAGCGCTATGTGTGGCGCAAACCTAACACTGCCCATGCCTCAAGACACACCATCCCTACAGTGAAGTATGGTGGTGACAGCATCATGCTGTGGGGATGCTTCTCATCAGCAGGGACTGGGCATCTTGTTAAAATTGAAGGAAGAATGGATGGAGCAAAATACAGGGAAATACTGCAAGAGAACATGCTTGTCCGCTAAAAAACTGAAGCTTGGGAGGAAATTCACCTTTCAGCAGGACAATGATCCCAAGCACAAGGCCAAAGCAACATTGGAGTGGCTCAAGAACAAAAAGGTGAATGTCCTACAGTGGCCCAGTTAAAGTCCTGATCTCAATCCCATTGAGAATCTGTGGTTCCAAAGGTGGCTCTACCAAATATTAATGTGTGGGGGTTGAATACTTATGCAAGCAAGATATTTCAGTTTATTTTTCTTAAAAAATATTTCCCAACATAAAACCAATGTCACCTTACAATAATTGATTTTGAGTTTCAGTGTTTTAAAATAAAATATCAAAACAGAACAAAATTTCAATGTACCATTTGTAATTCAGTAATATGACAGAATTGGTCAGGGGTCTGAATACTTTTGCAAGGCATTGTTTATATATATAACACACACACATACATATATACACATATACATAAAACAAAAGCACAGATCCTGAATCACGCCAACCTACTGTATTCAAGAAATGCAACATCATTGTTATCAATGTATTCTTTATTCACTCAGGGTTAGCTGACAGACTATGTTATTTCTTATAATTAGTAGTACATGTTTACATCACTATACACTAAAGACATTTATAGCCTTATTTCCAGTTACAGCTGATAGACTACAGGTAGATGAAGTACATGTTCACTGTACTGTCCCTTTACAATACTTGGCACACACACCTGTGAGGATTGGTTTTGGGTGGATAGTGCATTTGCAAACATAAGATTACTGTAAGGAGCGATACAGTTTGACACAATATCATCAATAGAGCTGCTTCTGGAACTGAAGACCAATTCACCGATTGGGTTGACAACTGTCTTTAAAAATCAAGGATTTGTGGCACACTCTACAACCAGGTTTCTCAGAGACGTCGGATTCAGTGGCCAAGAGTTGCGTCGCACAGTGAAGAACTTATCTGAAGCAGCAGAGAGGAGCAGCAACTGGCTGTGGTTGAGACGGAAAGATTCTGGCTGGGGATCTCAAGCACAATAGAAAGAAAGAAAGAAAGAAACGCTGATGTACAGGTAAGTAAGCTGGGCTGAGTTGAGTGGGGGACGGAGGGGGGTGATGCTGGGACGCCAGAATCACCGTTGAGCCCTCTTGAGGTGTCGTGGGCTAGTCGACGAAACACTGAGGATGGAAGGTGCCCATTTGAAGACCCCAGAGATGTACCCTACTTGGCTCAATCCAGACGATTGTCATGCTGATGCGCTGGGGAGGCCGCACTGTGGTTGATCCCCGGAGCCAGCATCGCAGCCGTTGTGTGTGCTGATGCGCTAGGGAGGCAAAATAAGTTGATCCCTAGAGCCAGCATTACACTTTAGCCATTAACACCAGACAGAAGGATATCTACATCATCATATGGAAGGAAACGTAAATGGATGGAGACACATATGGATCACATTAGTTTACTGTAAAGCTACATCTTAGTTGGTGCTTATCTTGGCGAGAGCCGAGTTCAAATCAGCATGAAGTTTCAACATCTACTCTCATGTAATGGAAATCAATTTTTTTTTTTTTTTTTTACTTATTTTAGTGACCTCACCAAAATAATTTCTGCTACTACAATAAAAAAAGACACATTTACATTACTACCACTGAATTTCAGAAATTAAATCACTACAGATCTATTTATTCATTACTAGTGTAAACTACCGGTAAGTTAATATAATAAGTAGACACTGAATCACCTGGCAAATGTGTTTACTATTACAACCAAAGACTGAACAAATACAAGGTCGTCCTGGTTTCTCAGAACTCTTAAACCTTCGGTTCCCAGGGGTCTAACAACCCCCAGCCTAAATTCAGATACCTGTACCAAATGGGTGTTACCAAACTAAAACAGGTCCACAACAAGAGAGAACATGGTGAAGACACAATACTGTCAGTGAGCAAATGTGAGGAGGCAAAACAGAATGTTTAGTTATACAGTCAAAAGTGTAGGAGACGAAATCAAGGAAGGACCGCAACTAGAATACTGCATTCTAATTTGATCTCCCAATTTCAAAAAGGGGGGGCTTGGTTTCACATTACTGCACAACACCGACAAACAGGTTTGAGGGAACTGAAGCCTAGAAAGAAACAGCTTAAGCAAAACTTCTAAGTTTTAAATTCCTACACATACCGCCACAACACCCCCCGCCCCGCACCGCCCAACACACACAACAGCAAAATTTGTCACTAACTGCACATGTAGCAAAGAGACAAGGAAGAGACTGCAGCAAAAATGAAGTGTCAAGAGAAGGTGGTGTTTGGTATTTCTAATTTTACTGGTTTTCAGTCTCCATGTGCTTTTTTAAAAAAAAAAAAAATAAATTGTGCCGATGTGTTTATCATCTAAGCAGGAGCCTGTAAAAAGATCATGAAGTTTTATAATGACATTTTACACCTGCTTTACAACAATTAAAAGGGTGTAGGCTCTGTAGGGCCATGGCTGCCAGGTCAGCACCGATTCAAAATCATTTTATTCAAAAGTAATACATGTGATGGACAGCCCATTTGCACAGGTGAGACCAAGTTTCTTTTTTTGTCTTCCATTTATACAAGTTTCTATTGATATACCACCAACCACTCTAATAAACACACAAACACAGTGGTTAAATAAACTGTTTTCTACACAATATGTAGTGGAATAAAGGATCTGTGCAATGATTCGTTAGGAGATTTATTGATTTAAAATGACAATACTAAAAGTAAACCATGAATACAAAACAGAGAGTCGGACTTCAAATCAGAAATGAAGCAGCAGGCTATGGTATTTCACAGCTTACTTTTTATTCTTTGCGGAAAGACTGATAGTCGCCACCGCTTAGAACGGGTGTGTTTGTTAACATGATTCACCCGCAGTAAGTGATGGATGGTCTAAACTCCCACACAATAAACCGACATTCAAAATGACGACCGTATATGCAGTGCATCTGTTATTTAAATCTATTTGAATGGTACATAACAAGATCCAAACAGCTGAGTTTGCCCGAAATATACGCCGTGCTTAACACGGTATAAACTATGCCTTTGTTCTTGAAATCAATGGGAATGGCAAACACTATTTGCCAGATATAAAACGGCGGTCTGCAATAAGCCTGGACGGTTTAAGTGGTGGATACTGTAATTACTCACGACGCAAGTCTAGAGTAAGTCGACTAGTGTCGTGGAAATTCTAATAAAGGAAGAGAGACTGCGAGTTCCAAACACACAGGCCTTTATTTCTTAAGTTTGCAAACTGAGAACACTCTCAGCACACAGGGTGCTAGATAATCATCGAGCAGTGTTCCAACATACAGAGTTAGATCAGTTTCTTATATACCTTAAAACTGTCAGCAAGGCAGAGGGTTAGCCAATGATGATTCAGGTATTAGCATATAAGAGAAAACTTATAACTATGCATACGTGGCATAAAACTAAGCAAGCAGATAAAAAGGATGGGTGGTTTGGGTATACGTGTAAAAAGACACGTCTGGCTCATCCTTCTGTCAGGGGGGCTATCTCACAGCCGCAGCTGCAGTGTATGCATCTTGCGGTTCCTTATCTTTAGCAAAGCATACAAGGTTATGTGAGCAAGGTTATGGGAGTACAAAATGCCAGTACATTATGTCGAGCCAGTTCTATTTTCTGTAACATTTCTATAACACTAGTGTTTATTCTCTTCCCGCCGAACGTAAACTCACGTTCTCTGACAACTTTATCATTGACATATCAATACAGATACTGTACCACAATACATATCATAGGGCAGTGGGTCTCAACCAGTGGTTTGTGAGTAAACTCCAGGTGGTTTGCAAACAACTCCCAAAAATTCAAGGTTATGCAGTTCTTTTATATATAAAAAAAACACCCCCACATACATTTCTACATAATCACACGTTGTGCTACTGCTATTACCAAGCAACACAACAAACAGCTGTAACAGTGTGATATAATAAGATATATGCAGTCTGCATGTTTCCCCTTCATCTGTTTTCTTTTATTATGGTGTGTTTATAAATTTATATATTACAGGTCACTTTGATGCAATACCAAGCATCGCCATTAACGACAAACAAAAAGTAATCTGGCTGTCCCAGTCTTTTCACACCACTAAAAGTAGTGCACCGCACTGAATATTCCTAACTCTGTTGGAATAACTAAATTAAAAAAACAAACAAACCAACCAAAAAAAAAAAAACAGTTCTAGTACTTTTCATTTTCAACAATATACAGTGTTGCCAGAGATATAGGAATAGACCTATTTGTAGCTTGACTTGTGAACTGTATTGTAGTGTGAATGATCGATTTCAGCTCCATGTTATTACATGGGTTTATTCAGCCAGGTTTAATATCTCAAGACTATATGCCAAAAGGAATTAGTATTGACACCACTTCTGGAAATAATGTGCAAGTCTGTTCTTGGCGCCGTCATATTTAACCAACATGCTATAAATCCTATTGACTGTGTGCCACCAATCCCGTTTAATTTACACATCACAGCCCACCAGAAGTGGTAAGTAACATCCTCTACACTCTCCAATCATATTATTTTTTTGAATTGCTTACCACCCACCTCGTCTCCCGGTGTTTATTATAAATGTACATTGAGCGAGGTTGGCGACTCTGAGTGCAATAAGTTGTGTTAGAAATGGATAGATTAATTTGCTACACGAGGTAATGGTTGCAGGAACCAGCACATTTACATGATCCAAGGACAACCCGAAGCCCCAATGCATTTTGTCAGGTTTTGTCAAATAAAAAAACTCTTAAACCTGCAAAAATGAGATGCCATTTATCTAGACTTCAGAACGTGAAAATAATACAATGTAAGCAAAAAAAACAGAAACTTTGCCATCAGCGACTTGCAATGTGAAAAATGACACTTCTTGCTGACCTGGTTGTGAAGATTCAAGCCCCGGAATCTCATTAAGTTGGGTACTTTATATAAATACTTTAAAATGCTGTTGTGAAAATGCATGGCAACTGCTCCATGGGAAAAATCTCAAAACACCAAGGTGTCTCTGCATTGAAAAAGGTTGGGAATCACTGTCATGGGGGATATAAGTGAACGATTGATTCACCACACAAGTAGAAGTTGGGGACAGAGTGCTATTGTACCTGATCAACGTTCCTCTCAATGTTCCCAGCAGCCTCTCCTTTCGAGGCTCTGCACAATCCGAAACGTAGGACCTACAGCAGCACAATGAGCACAAAACAGACAGAAGCAGCAGCCTTTTAAAACAGCAGCACACCATCCCGGCTTCCAAAGCAGAGATGCATGGGATCAGTCAACACTTGGCTTTGTGAGTGACCAATGGGATTTATTGAAGACTAATTCCCAGACACAGAATGCAAGACGTATTTGTCTACACTGAAAGTCAAATCCTCTAGTAGTATTTAGAAAGGCTAAAATAAACCTAATTCCGACAAAACCCTTTCCTTCTCTAGGACTACATGTAATGATTATCCTCTAGGAGTTTAAGTTATGGCCATTTCTTCTTTTTCTTTTTTTTTTTTTTTTTAAAAAAGTCCCCGTTTGCTAGAGAAAAATCCTCTGCAAAATGTTTCCAGATGATCTGTGACAAGGTATGTATATCTTTTGTAATACTTCATGCATCTCTTGCTGGCACATTTCTGTTGGCTACACACCACTTACTGTAAACAAAAGGTTACACATACTGTATAAACTGACCCATAGCAAGTTGTTCTGGAATGTTTAGAATTATTCAAGGAGATGGCAGACACGTTGGATTAAAAATCATGAACACATATTAATTTCTTTAAACTCATTGTCATTTCCTAAAATTGTGTTCTTACTTATCATACAAAATAAATAAAAATAGAAGGAGGAAGTGAATGGCTCTTATATGAAAGCCAGAGTTATTTGACAGCCTTGTGTGGATATCAGTTATGGAGTTGTGCAGTATGTGATGCCACTATTTGGAAACACCGTGGCGCATTGAAATTAATTCTCTTATTCTTCCTTGTACACTTACTAGAAGGAACAGCCATACCCTACCATTTTACCAGAACCAGCAGCCATTACAAGGTGCGGTTTACTTGCACTTCTTAATATAGAACTATGGGGAAAATAAAGTAGACCAACGTTTCCGCTAATCCCTTACATAGGTGTCACGTCACCAATTAAGGAAACAGCCAAAAATGTTTTTGCAAGAGTAATATGCAACACTGATGAAACTGATGCGATAAGACACACCCAGAGAGACATCTTCAAGGTGGCAAGATTTCAGAGCAAGGTAAGAGAACAGAGCGGGCCAGATATATCACTTTAAACCATTTTAGATAAAGTACAACACCAAGCTAAAAATAAATTACATTTTGATTCATGTGGGCTCTGATGTCAGAGGCACAGATCATGTGTCATAGATTTATAGATAAATGCAAAATAGAACACTGGATCCTTTAAAGGAAATCCACAGCCCCCTACAAACATCTTATCTAATTTGAACCAATCAGATAATATAAAAAGGAGCAATTTACCCCCTCCTGCATGTGATTCATAACAATCCACCCCCCCACCCCAAATCGCTACCTCTTTGGTACAATCCATTATGGTGTCAACTGCCTCCTCCAGTTGGCCCTCAAATGATAACATAAATCATACATACCGCCAGTATTAGAAATGGGGCTCCAATCAATACAAGTCCACACATAACAATGATGGCAACTCCATACCCTGGCACATTCTAATCCTTGAAGGGTCTTTCCACTGTCACACCTGGAAGGCAGTCAATGTTTAAAATAAACAAAACTATGGAAATCCTCAGGGTGAACTTGATGAGCCTTTGCCTATTTCCAGTCACCATGAAGCGTTTCACCAACATTTCCATCTGCCCCATGAAACCACTCTAACTACGTGGTTCAGTTCATTCCAATATCAAACTGGGGCTGCTTATGGCTGGTTCCTTCTGCAATCTATAATTAGTTTTCCAACTGAACGTTACACTGTCCATGGCCTGGCCACTATCCCAATGGGCATCTGGCAGACCATGCAAGGGACTAACATAGGAAGAAATATGGTACCAGGAAGAGTAGTGTAAACTAAGTTTAGAAATGTATTCAGCACAAAGCTAAGGGAGCGCATGATAAAGATTTTTAAAGCTGTGATAATATGACTCACTAATTGTTCAAATCATTCTTTACCCCCCCCCCCCCCCCCACTTGTGGTGAAGGCCATTAGTAAGGAGACTTAAACTGCTTCCTTTAAAAAGGTATACATGTTTTTGTAAAGGCTGCTATTTTTGAGATTTGGAAATACATGTGGACTGTAAATAGCTCGGACAGCCATAGTGGAGATCTTCAGTGCTCACCCCCGGCTATGACAGAGTAGCGATCCACATGGAGGGCGCTCCCGCCCAGGCTCTCATTGGAATCGATGGAGTCCAGCAGAGAATCCAAGACTGCCTTAGGAGTTGGAGCAGGTGGAGCAAACACCAGGTCAGACATCAAAATGACAGAGCCCTTCCTGAAACACACACCAAGACAATGCAGTTGCTTCAGCCATCAACACTGGAGACAGGGGGCACCACTGTATCTGACCAGACCACAGCAGGCTCTCTCATTCAATATCTGAACTAACACGACTTGAAATGTTATGCATTCAGGCAAGGTTTCAGGGGGTCTTGCATTGTCCACATAACAAGCAGACAGGTTTTACATGAGGACTACAGAGCAATGAATGCATCATTATATAAAAGACCTCGCATTTAAACCATAGAAGACTTGGACTTATTCATGCTCTTGTACATACAATAAAATGCGTAATGATATATTTATGTTTTAGTAAATTGCTTTTCAATCACACATATTTTATTGTACAGAACAGGGTTTTGTTTGGAAACATCTTGGCCTTCCAGTCCAGGTATTTGTTGCAACCCTGTTTTACATTGTGCAATGGAACCTGTTAAACATCGTTCCAGGATGTACAGCACAGCAAGCTACTATACTAATTATAGTTTATTAAACTAAATAAAAAGTTGGGAAAGCCTTCACTTAAGGGATTATTTTCATCCTGTTAGTTCTCTATTGTTCTAATGTGTTAATCTGTTTCTGCTTACATCATTTACCAGGTGTAACTACTCCCTTTCATTTAACCACTTCTAAATGCTGAATTTCTGAAATAAGGGGGGGGGGATTTAGAAATTAGTTCTAGGACTGTGCAACTGTGGCACCTGCTAGTAAATGGAAAGTCTAAGCAAGATTACAGCTGCACCAGTGGTTGGGGGGGATCTTTTGCTTGTATAGTTAGTAAGCATGGTATATAATGATCCAAGCAGGACTAACCAAAATTCATCATGAAAACCTAGAACACAACGATAAATAATAATTACATCTAGATCTACAACATATCCCTTAATATACACAAGTTAAAAAAGAAACTCACGTAAACTTTCGAATCACCACTTGCATTAATGTTTTGTAATATAACTTGAGTACAGCATATACCTGCGCAGACAAAAACAGATTTTATGAGGAACACATTGTATGCATTGCAGCATTCCAGAAGTACTGCAGTAGCCAGTCAGACACCAAGTGGCAGAAAAACACTGCTACCAAGTCAAAATACCATATTCTAATATTGAAAGATTCTTACTGCAAGCAGAGTTAGTAACAGAACAGTAGAATGTCTTAACATATCTAGTATTCTTATTGGAAGCTACTGTAATTACATGGTGACTAAAAGGCATTGCCCAATTTATACTACAAAATCGGTGGAAAAAAAACATTCCTGACCAAGCTAAAGAAGCATCTGTTGTGTCCCTGTGAAAATGTAGCATTTCAGGTCGGTCTTCATGTACAGCAATTGAATGAATGAATGAATGAATGAATGAATGAATGAATGAATATAATTTCCTTTGGTAAAGTTACTTTTTTGGCGAAAGGCCCAACAAGTGTAGTGCCCTATACACGTTTACACAAACTGGGTTAGGTCTTAAATGGATGCTTTCATTCTGGATTTTGTCCTGAAGCAGGAAGACACAGATCAACTCCTGTTTCGATCACTGTGCAACATCCAGGTAACAGACACCATGAAGGAAAGAAGCTCGACCCTATAGATAATACTAGTTCAAAACTAAAGCTTGCTCACGTTAATGGTTTGCTTTGTTGGATATTTGGAAAATCCTTTGCACAGCCTGTTTTAACATCAAAATGTGTAATTAGCAAATACTCACGCTGCTGCCAGCTTCATTTCCAAGAGCATTAAAATATTTCGAAGTGCGATCCAGCAGGCCCGTTTCGTACTTCCTGTTTAGGATCCGGAAATTTAGAGGGACAATCTGGACATCGGCTCCAATACCTGGGAGAGAAGCAACCACGAGACAGGGATTAGGGCCTTCTGTGGAAGACACTCCGTCTCTCAAATACATGCCTTCTGCAGGCCGAGCCTGTGCTGGCACAGACCAAGAGGCTTTATATTACTGCACTGTTCTGTTATCCATGGAGTGAACGTGTAGAAAGCGAAACTCACATATAAAACAGAAAGATAGAGACAGATCTACAAACAGAGATGTGCACACACAGTTATATAAACCAAGACATACATGTGTAGAAACATACAGAAGTGCATGGGCAGTGTGTGTGTGTGTGTGTGTGTGTGTGTGTGTTTCAATAACAGCAAGATGGATATACACCATGAGACTGCGTTATCATTTCCATTGGTTGCCGGTCAGATTGAAGAGCTTTCTGTTCCTTTGTGTAAAACACAGACCCAGAGGCAAAAGTGCCTCGTTGCAATAATGCAAATCCTACTACTAGAACTGCATTTATTTCAAAATAAAAGTTAAAAAAAACAAAAAACACAACACACTCCTTCATTTATCACAACTCCACACTTTAGTGGGTGCATGCATTTATCAAATTCCTTTTCATTTCTTGGGCAGAAAAAAAAGAGAATTGCAGAAGAGAGATTATCTCAAAGTTGAAATCCCAAGTCTCTTTGCTCCCAGCAATACCAATCCTTCAGTATATTCAGATTTTCACAGATAAACCAGTGACTTGGGTTAACCATCTATGCCATTATAAAACAATTGAGCCCCCTCTTCTAGGCAGATCAGATTTAATTATTATTATTTTTTTTTTTTTTTGTAACATTATCATAGTTTAGGCCAGAGTCCTGTGATTAGCCTAGTTGACCTTCTCTGTACCTTTCTCAAGTGCAACAAAGTAGTGAAGTGACAAATTCAACACATTCTAGTATTCTAGGTGGGTTTTACCTAGAGTAAAATATAGGCTTGGCATAACTTCCCTAAACTTGTATTCCACACAAAAGTAGGGGGACTTGTTTCCCCAGACCTTACCATTGACATTGAGGCTGGTCAGATCCACAGACTGGTTGGCTAGTCTGTAGAGCAGGCGCAGGATATCCTGAGAGTTGACGTGTGTTCTGGTGTTGAGGAACACTGCCCCCTCAACCTCCAGGTCTTCCTGTCCAGCAGGGATGAAAGGGTTAGCAAGGCTTCCAGCAAGGACAGGCAGACCAGGAATCAGACCATAGACCCGGTTATAACCCTTCCCAGACCAGTACCTCACCGCTGTGGAACATTAGATTGTGTGCTTGAGGGAAAACACCAGCAATAGAAATGTTCCCTGGAAATACAGAGCAATCACCATGACCTACAGCATATGTATGAATGTAACAATGTGTGCGTGTGTGTAATAGAAGTCTATATGCCACATTATCCAGGAATGTTAATGCACAGAATAATGTGCTGAAGAACACCCTAAACTAGCTTCTACCTTTTTGAAACTATTCGAGTGTCGGTTACTACACACACACACACACAACAGTATTCTGTGTCTTACTATATATTCTATATTCTGTGTCATTAATATATATATATATATATATATATATATATATATATATATATATATATATATATATATATATATACACACACACACACAAACATATATACATATACACATATACACAAACACCTCTCTCTCTTGACATGGAAGGCTCCCACTGACCGGTACTATTTTACAAACCGGTCATCTGCTCTACTTCATTTCATTTCACTGTATTTTCTCTAGAAATAGGGAACTTACAATGTTACACTGTTGCCTTCACATGATCCTTTTGCTAGGACTATGTACTGTGGGGGCAAAACAACTTACCTTACATTATCAATTATAAACTTCTGCACAGGGTATTGAAATTGAATTGCTTCAAAAACTTGGATACCAAACACAACAAATGTCATTAATTTAATAATCTGTATTAATATTTTTCAAGTCCCTATCCCTCATTATTAAATATATACTATAAATGTTATAAAAGATTCAAGCTTGGGCTGATACATGACAGAATTTAAATGTGAATAAATGTAGTCTTGCACATGGGCTGCAAAAACAGAGGCAAGTACAACTTGAATAGTAGCGAAATAGAGGAAGCTATATACAAAAAGGATTTGGGGGTAGTACTGGGTGAATCTCTTAAGTCAACTAGACAGTGCGGAAAAGGTATAAACAAAAGGCACATAGAATGTTAGGTTATATAGCCAAGACAGATGAATTCAAATCTAGGAGAAGCTATATTAAAGTATACAATGCACTGGTACGACCACACCTAGAATACAGTTCTGGTACCCATATCATAAGACATTAAGGCATTGGAGAGAGTACAGAGGACAGCAACACAATTAATTCCCAGGATTGAAGAGCATGCCATAAGATAGGCAAAGAGCTGAATCTGCCTCGCCTAGAAAGGAGAGCCAAAAGGTGCCAATAAATAATAATAATAATAATAATAAATAATAATAATAATAATATATTATTATTATTAATTAGTAGTAATTTATTTAGCAGACACCTTTATCCATGGCCACTTAAAGACTAAGGTGTGTATACTATGCATCAGTTGCAGAGTCACTTCCGTCTTTCGGGTGAGATGACTTAACACAAGGAGGTTAAGTGACTTGCTCAGGGTCACACTGAGTGACCTGGGATTTGAACTGGGGACCTTCTGGTTACAAGCCCCCCCCCCCCCCCGAGGATTCATTTCCCCTACTAACCTGGTTAGGGTTTTTTTGTTTTTTCTCTCCCAGGTACTAACGGACCACACCTGCATCAAAGCGAGTGAGCATAGGTGGGCCAACTGGCCTTTTCTCATTTTACAATTTCTTATGTTCTAAAGCAAACAATGTTACCTAGATTGTTCCAGTAAAAACCCAACTGTATAAAATGGGTAATTGTATGTAAAAATAGTGTAAAAAAAATGCAATTGTATGTAAAAAATAAATGTAATATCTTGTAACAATTATAAGTCGCCCTGGATAAGGGCGTCTGCTAAGAAATAAATAATAATAATAATGGTAGAGTGCTGGAGACAGAAAGCAGGGCAGATGCATTGCAAATCACTACAAGGACAACTTCTTAAAAACATCTTGAACTTGAATACATCTGAAGCCATACACTCGAACACTGAACAATACTAAACGAAAGGAGTAAGCACTGCAACAAAAACTAACAAAAGCAGTATATAACCCAGTGTACACCCATGCCATCATTTATCTGTCAGCTCGGTGCTGTCGATGAAAGAGCATCGATTTGAAATTCAGAGAATATCAACACAAATATTGAGCAAAAGATGCAAGCCAATTTTGTGCATACCTTATTGCTCAGCCCTTGGAGGATGTCGAATCTACTCTGAGGGAGTCCTGGTGATGCAAGGCCCATTTGCAGGGTCATAAACCTGACTGACAGCTTCTTGGGAAGCAGGTTTGTCAGACTAAACCCTGTTTAAATAAAGTTAGGGAATACGGTAAAACAATGTCAACAGTACGTGGAATTCCAGAGAGAGTTAGGTTTACAGGGGCTGATGAATAAATGGCGTATGACATTCATTAAATTTTACCCTAAAATAGAATTTCTCAAATGTTATGGATTCACAAGATTGGACGTTGATTCTTCCGTTTCCATTATAAAACTAGCAAAGATTTATAAAACAAGCAAATAGAAGGTTAGCTACCCTACATTAGGACTACAAGTTGCCCACAATGGATCCTTAAAATACAAATCATACCAAGCATCGCCATTAACGACAAACAAAAAGTAATCTGGCTGTCCCAGTCTTTTCACACCACTAAAAGTAGTGCACCGCACTGAATATTCCTAACTCTGTTGGAATGACTAAATTAAAAAAACACAAACAAACCAACCAAAAAAAAAAACAGTTCTAGTACTTTTCATTTTCAACAATATACAGTGTTGCCAGAGATATAGGAATAGACCTATTTGTAGCTTGACTTGTGAACTGTATTGTAGTGTGAATGATCGATTTCAGCTCCATGTTATTACATGGGTTTATTCAGCCAGGTTTAATATCTCAAGACTATATGCCAAAAGGAATTAGTATTGACACCACTTCTGGAAATAATGTGCAAGTCTGTTCTTGGCGCCGTCATATTTAACCAACATGCTATAAATCCTATTGACTGTGTGCCACCAATCCCGTTTAATTTACACATCACAGCCCACCAGAAGTGGCAAGTAACATCCTCTACACTCTCCAATCATATTATTTTTTTGAATTGCTTACCACCCACCTCGTCTCCCGGTGTTTATTATAAATGTACATCGAGCGAGGTTGGCGACTCTGAGTGCAATAAGTTGTGTTAGAAATGGATAGATTAATTTGCTACACGAGGTAATGGTTGCAGGAACCAGCACATTTACATGATCCAAGGACAACCCGAAGCCCCAATGCATTTTGTCAGGTTTTGTCAAACAAAAAAACTCTTAAACCTGCAAAAATGAGATGCCATTTATCTAGACAGCATTCAGAACGTGAAAATAATACAATGTAAGCAAAAAAAAAAGAAACTTTGCCATCAGCGACTTGCAATGTGAAAAATGACACTTCTTGCTGACCTGGTTGTGAAGATTCAAGCCCCGGAATCTCATTAAGTTGGGTACTTTATATAAATACTTTAAAATGCTGTTGTGAAAATGCATGGCAACTGCTCCATGGGAAAAATCTCAAAACACCAAGGTGTCTCTGCATTGAAAAAGGTTGGGAACCACTGTCATGGGGGATATAAGTGAACGATTGATTCACCACACAAGTAGAAGTTGGGGACAGAGTGCTATTGTACCTGATCAACGTTCCTCTCAATGTTCCCAGCAGCCTCTCCTTTCGAGGCTCTGCACAATCCGAAACGTAGGACCTACAGCAGGAAGCAGCACAATGAGCACAAAACAGACAGAAGCAGCAGCCTTTTAAAACAGCAGCACACCATCCCGGCTTCCAAAGCAGAGATGCATGGGATCAGTCAACACTGGGCTTTGTGAGTGACCAATGGGATTTATTGAAGACTAATTCCCAGACACAGAATGCAAGACGTATTTGTCTACACTGAAAGTGTCAAATCTTCTAGTAGTATTTAGAAAGGCTAAAATAAACCTAATTCAGACAAAACCCTTTCCTTCTCTAGGACTACATGTAATGATTATCCTCTAGGAGTTTAAGTTATGGCCATTTCTTCTTTTTCTTTTTTTTTTTTTAAAAAAAAGTCCCCGTTTGCTAGAGAAAAATCCTCTGCAAAATGTTTCCAGATGATCTGTGACAAGGTATGTATATCTTTTGTAATACTTCATGCATCTCTTGCTGGCACATTTCTGTTGGCTACACACCACTTACTGTAAACAAAAGGTTACACATACTGTATAAACTGACCCATAGCAAGTTGTTCTGGAATGTTTAGAATTATTCAAGGAGATGGCAGACACGTTGGATTAAAAATCATGAACACATATTAATTTCTTTAAACTCATTGTCATTTCCTAAAATTGTGTTCTTACTTATCATACAAAATAAATAAAAATAGAAGGAGGAAGTGAATGGCTCTTATATGAAAGCCAGAGTTATTTGACAGCCTTGTGTGGATATCAGTTATGGAGTTGTGCAGTATGTGATGCCACTATTTGGAAACACCGTGGCGCATTGAAATTAATTATCTTATTCTTCCTTGTACACTTACTAGAAGGAACAGCCATACCCTACCATTTTACCAGAACCAGCAGCCATTACAAGGTGCGGTTTTCTTGCACTTCTTAATATAGAACTATGGGGAAAATAAAGTAGACCAACGTTTCCGCTAATCCCTTACATAGGTGTCACGTCACCAATTCAGGAAACAGCCAAAAATGTTTTTGCAAGAGTAATATGCAACACTGATGAAACTGATGCGATAAGACACACCCAGAGAGACATCTTCAAGGTGGCAAGATTTCAGAGCAAGATAAGAGAACAGAGCGGGCCAGATATATCACTTTAAACCATTTTAGATAAAGTACAACACCAAGCTAAAAATAAATTACATTTTGATTCATGTGGGCTCTGATGTCAGAGGCACAGATCATGTGTCATAGATTTATAGATAAATGCAAAATAGAACACTGGATCCTTTAAAGGAAATCCACAGCCCCCTACAAACATCTTATCTAATTTGAACCAATCAGATAATATAAAAAGGAGCAATTTACCCCCTCCTGCATGTGAGTCATAACAATCCACCCCCCCACCCCAAATCGCTACCTCTTTGGTACAATCCATTATGGTGTCAACTGCCTCCTCCAGTTGGCCCTCAAATGATAACATAAATCATACATACCGCCAGTATTAGAAATGGGGCTCCAATCAATACAAGTCCACACATAACAATGATGGCAACTCCGTACCCTGGCACATTCTGATCCTTGAAGGGTCTTTCCACTGTCACACCTGGAAGGCAGTCAATGTTTAAAATAAACAAAACTATCGAAATCCTCAGGGTGAACTTGATGAGCCTTTGCCTATTTCCAGTCACCATGAAGCGTTTCACCAACATTTCCATCTGCCCCATGAAACCACTCTAACTACGTGGTTCAGTTCATTCCAATATCAAACTTGGGCTGCTTATGGCTGGTTCCTTCTGCAATCTATAATCCGTTTTCCAACTGAACGTTACACTGTCCATGGCCTGGCCACTATCCCAATGGGCATCTGGCAGACCATGCAAGGGACTAATATAGGAAGAAATATGGTACCAGGAAGGGTAGTGTAAACTAAGTTTAGAAATGTATTCAGCACAAAGCTAAGGGAGCGCATGATAAAGATTTTTAAAGCTGTGATAATATGACTCACTAATTGTTCAAATCATTCTTTACCCCCCCCCCCCCCCACTTGTGGTGAAGGCCATTAGTAAGGAGACTTAAACTGCTTCCTTTAAAAAGGTATACATGTTTTTGTAAAGGCTGCTATTTTTGAGATTTGGAAATACATGTGGACTGTAAAGAGCTCGGACAGCCATAGTGGAGATCTTCAGCGCTCACCCCCGGCTATGACAGAGTAGCGATCCACATGGAGGGCGCTCCCGCCCAGGCTCTCATTGGAATCGATGGAGTCCAGCAGAGAATCCAGGACTGCCTTAGGAGTTGGAGCAGGTGGAGCGAACACCAGGTCAACATCAAAATGACAGAGCCCTTCCTGAAACACACACCAAGACAATGCAGTTGCTTCAGCCATCAACACTGGAGACAGGGGGCACCACTGTATCTGACCAGACCACAGCAGGCTCTCTCATTCAATATCTGAACTAACACGACTTTAAATGTTATGCATTCAGGCAAGGTTTCAGGGGGTCTTGCATTGTCCACATAACAAGCAGACAGGTTTTACATGAGGACTACAGAGCAATGAATGCATCATTATATAAAAGACCTCGCATTTAAACCATAGAAGACTTGGACTTATTCATGCTCTTGTACATACAATAAAATGCGTAATGATATATTTATGTTTTAGTAAATTGCTTTTCAATCACACATATTTTATTGTACAGAACAGGGTTTTGTTTGGAAACATCTTGGCCTTCCAGTCCAGGTATTTGTTGCAACCCTGTTTTACATTGTACATATATATATTAATGACACAGAATATAGAATATATAGTAAGACACAGAATACTGTTGTGTGTGTAAATAGTAACAGACACACAATACTTGTGTGTGTAGTAACCGACACTCGAATAGTTTAAAAAAGGTAGAAGCTAGTTTAGATATACACATATACACAAACACCTCGCTCTCTTGACATGGAAGGCTCCCACTGACCGGTACTATTTTACAAACCGGTCATCTGCTCTACTTCATTTCATTTCACTGTATTTTCTCTAGAAATAGGGAACTTACAATGTAACACTGTTGCCTTCACACGATCCTTTTGCTAGGACTATGTACTGTGGGGGCAAAACAACTTACCTTACATTATCAATTATAAACTTCTGCACAGGGTATTGAAATTGAATTGCTTCAAAAACTTGGATACCAAACACAACAAATGTCATTAATTTAATAATCTGTATTAATATTTTTCAAGTCCCTACCCCTCATTATTAAATATATACTATAAATGTTATAAAAGATTCAAGCTTGGGCTGATACATGACAGAATTTAAATGTGAATAAATGTAGTCTTGCACATGGGCTGCAAAAACAGAGGCAAGTACAACTTGAATAGTAGCGAAATAGAGGAAGCTATATACAAAAAGGATTTGGGGGTAGTACTGGGTGAATCTCTTAAGTCAACTAGACAGTGCGGAAAAGGTATAAACAAAAGGCACATAGAATGTTAGGTTATATAGCCAAGACAGATGAATTCAAATCTAGGAGAAGCTATATTAAAGTATACAATGCACTGGTACGACCACACCTAGAATACAGTTCTGGTACCCATATCATAAGACATTAAGGCATTGGAGAGAGTACAGAGGACAGCAAAACGATTAATTCCCAGGATTGAAGAGCATGCCATAAGATAGGCAAAGAGCTGAATCTGCCTCGCCTAGAAAGGAGAGCCAAAAGGTGCCAATAAATAATAATAATAATAATAATAATAATAATAATAATAATAATAATAAATAATAATAATAATAATAATAATATATTATTATTATTATTATTAATTAGTAGTAATTTATTTAGCAGACACCTTTATCCATGGCCACTTAAAGACTAAGGTGTGTATACTATGCATCAGTTGCAGAGTCACTTCCGTCTTTCGGGTGAGATGACTTAACACAAGGAGGTTAAGTGACTTGCTCAGGGTCACACTGAGTGACCTGGGATTTGAACTGGGGACCTTCTGGTTACAAGCCCCCCCCCCCCCGAGGATTCATTTCCCCTACTAACCTGGTTAGGGTTTTTTTGTTTTTTCTCTCCCAGGTACTAACGGACCACACCTGCATCAAAGCGAGTGAGCATAGGTGGGCCAACTGGCCTTTTCTCATTTTACAATTTCTTATGTTCTAAAGCAAACAATGTTACCTAGATTGTTCCAGTAAAAACCCAACTGTATAAAATGGGTAATTGTATGTAAAAATAGTGTAAAAAAAATGCAATTGTATGTAAAAAATAAATGTAATATCTTGTAACAATTATAAGTCGCCCTGGATAAGGGCGTCTGCTAAGAAATAAATAATAATAATAATGGTAGAGTGCTGGAGACAGAAAGCAGGGCAGATGCATTGCAAATCACTACAAGGACAACTTCTTAAAAACATCTTGAACTTGAATACATCTGAAGCCATACACTCGAACACTGAACAATACTAAACGAAAGGAGTAAGCACTGCAACAAAAACTAACAAAAGCAGTATATAACCCAGTGTACACCCATGCCATCATTTATCTGTCAGCTCGGTGCTGTCGATGAAAGAGCATCGATTTGAAATTCAGAGAATATCAACACAAATATTGAGCAAAAGATGCAAGCCAATTTTGTGCATACCTTATTGCTCAGCCCTTGGAGGATGTCGAATCTACTCTGAGGGAGTCCTGGTGATGCAAGGCCCATTTGCAGGGTCATAAACCTGACTGACAGCTTCTTGGGAAGCAGGTTTGTCAGACTAAACCCTGTTTAAATAAAGTTAGGGAATACGGTAAAACAATGTCAACAGTACGTGGAATTCCAGAGAGAGTTAGGTTTACAGGGGCTGATGAATAAATGGTGTATGACATTCGTTAAATTTTACCCTAAAATAGAATTTCTCAAATGTTATGGATTCACAAGATTGGACGTTGATTCTTCCGTTTCCATTATAAAACTAGCAAAGATTTATAAAACAAGCAAATAGAAGGTTAGCTACCCTACATTAGGACTACAAGTTGCCCACAATGGATCCTTAAAATACAAATCATGTCAGTGCCGATCATCCCCCCCTCCAGCTGTAAATACACCTTGACCTACATCCACTGTATGCACATGAAAGATGCCTCCGTAAACTCAGACTAGGATATGCTCAATAACTTGTTAAAAAGGTGGCCCATAGCAAGTTTCATCACACTTCGACAAGCAGTTTTTGGAAGTATGGACAGTCGCCTAACTTCACTATATCTACATATGAATCCCCAGCCAGAGGTCATGATCAACTTGCCTCAAAACAAAGCAGTTTAGGGGATTACAGGCACAAGATTCTTTAATTCAAAAGGTAATCTACAGGGACAATACAGTTCCTACAAATGGTACAGTACCATGGTTTAGTGTTTGGAAAATGAAAACTCCTGGAGGCGTGAGTGAACACACTCTTAGAATGCGCTCAGAAGTCACTTACCATTCGACTCCACAGACCAGATATCAATCTTCCATGGAGCCCCCCCCAGAAGGCAAGCGCTCGGCGTACGTGACGATGGTTCGGACGATGTCGAAGCTCGTGGGGGGCTGGCATTCCTGTCGGAACACCTCCTCCCCGTGCACTGTGGCCAGACTGTCATTGCTGTGGAGCATACAGAGAGAACATGAGGCCAGCAAAGACAGGAGTGGGCTTTACTACAGGGCTCCCCATTTAAAATACTGTCATTGCTGTGGAGCGATCAGAGAACAGGAGGCCAGCAAAGACAGAGGTGTGGGCTTTACTACAGCACTCTCCAACACACTGTGTGAGCCTCACGTAAGAGACATGTCTTATAAAAGGGAGCACCAGTGCTAGTTTAAAGTGCACCATGGGGCAAATGGGAGCCATACTACCCAACTCCACAGCATAAAGGACTGCCTTATAACAAGGGAGCACTGTACTGCGCTGCCATTATCCAGCTCAGATCACTTCTTGTGAAGATAAGGAAATTTTCCAGTATAAACAAAAAATGATAACATTTCAAATAAGAAATTCTGCATTAAACCAAGCCTTCTAGTTTCTAGAACACAAAAAGAAGACAAGTTCATAATGTGTGTCACCCCTTCACTTCAATCCTTTCACTTTTGTTTAACTTATCTAATATGGGAACAAACTCTGCTTGAAATATATTTTATAGTCTAAACTGGAATAAACCATTGTCTAAATTAAAACAAATTTAGGGAATCTGTCAGTACACACTCACCCTGACTGTCACTTTAAATAATGTCTTTAAAAATTAACTCTGTGCCGTCTCAACTTCGCCCACTGGTGGATCTTTAACAGCAATGTACAATTCAACACTATCAAATAAAGATTCTTACTTTTGCATGTTTCAATTAAATTCTCAGCTTAACTTTGCGTAGTTCAAAGTTATAAATGGGACTACTTTATGTGTTTAAGGATATTTAATAAAACTTTGTTTGATCTGGATTATAAATTCAATAAGGCCCTTCAGGGTGTCCGTTTACATCCAATATACAGACTTTGGGTGGGGGGGGGGGGGGGGGTGGTTATGGCACTCCACATCCCGTGCTGCACAACGCCCCGAGGCGTCCGTACACAGACACCCTGTCAGGCCTTATTGCATACATATACAATTACTATCAAGCAGATTATCATGCAATGCATTAATGCGGTCTTAAAAACATGGTCTAGTATACAGAACAGCATTTCCCTGTTTTCTTTCAGAGGTGATTTAATGGGGTACAAAGTTTATTTCACTCCAGAGGGATTTCTGTTCATTATAGAAATTATGTACAAATTATAATTCTGTTTTCTCGCTAATTCCAAATGAAAGAATATTTGAACGAGAAAGCTGCATTCATCTCATCACTAGCGCTAAATATTTAAAACAATTTCATTCAGCCCAGAGCAAAGGGTGTTTTGACAAAGGGGAAGCCTTGATAGGTCAAACAGCTTCTCAGTGTCTGCCTCCCAAACAGAACTAGATTACCCCTCTGAGAAACTGCCCACCCCCTAAACAGTTGCGACACCCCTGAACCCCACGTTGACTAACCAAGCTATAACCAATAGGGCCACACTCCCCTGACAAGTACAATACACAGAAATGAAAGCAAATCAGAGTCTGTTGTACCTAATAGTACTGAGGGGTTTACACCAGTTCTATGCCGATGAATACCTCATAATGACATGGACTGGCAAAGATGGCTTCAGGTAACTGTTAATACACCATGGCCCACTGACCCAGGTTATAAAAAAAAGAAGTGAGCAACACAGACAACAAACTTCATATACTGTTAAATAGCTGTGATGTTGTGTAATGAAGCTCAGCTTCAGGAATAGAAAATGTGCAGCCACAATCACTCAGTGGCTCCTTCTGGTGGTTAAATTGAGAAGTGACTTGCACAGCTTGAGGAGTGGAGATCTGCTTCATCCAGACTAACAGGGAGAGGAGCAGGATTAGTATTGCTGCAGAAATACTTCATACAAGGCATTATCCAAAACATGTGTCTAATCAAATTCATTTTAAATATGGTTTCAAGATTTTACGATTGTTTGAAAAACAAAATATGAACATATTTTGTTTCCATAATTAATTAAAATGTACTAACTTAACTGGTTTCCAGGCTTTCTTGCTTTGCATTACTCATAACAAGTAAAGAGGTGGTATAAGTTAAAATAATATGTTTCTGCTGACCAGACAGACAGGCAATACAATAAAACATAGTAATCTAAATCTACAGTAAGCCAGTGATCGAGCACAAGCTATTAATTTAAAAGACAACTCACAAAAATGTGTGAATCCTCGTTTCCAGAAATGTACCATCATACTGAAGTGTGAAAGCCCAGTCCATCCAAGGGAAAAAGAAAGTAAGCAGAATGAACAACTCCATTACATACCACTAGAGGGAGACAAAGGTAAATGCCTTGTTCACAGCAAAAATGTACATTACATAGCAATAAAGCACAACAATTAGAGTATGTGAAATGAGTATATTTCGTAAAATGACAAAAAGTACAGAAATGTACACCTATTGTCTTTTGTAACTGATAACATTTCTAAAGCTGATCCTGGTTTGTTGTCATGGCAATGCACTGCAGAGATACAGTACAGGCCTATGACCACACAGTTGCATTGGCACGCTTCAACCCTATATGGTTTAGAAAACCTTCACAACCACTCATCCAATTTTGATGAAACTTGGTATGGACATTCCCGAGTACTATACTAGACGGTGTTCCTTGCACCAAACACAAAATGTAAATAGCCGTCTGGCAACATACACTATATAATACAAAGAGTGCAGCATGACACGGTCATAACAGAAGTAATATACACATTCCAGGGTTTAAAAATTCCTGCCCCATCACTAGCCGAAAAAAAAAAAAAACCCACCACACACAACACCATTGCCATAACCGGTTCTCATTTTACTTGCAGTTGCTTTGATTTGTCTCTCAAGATTATTTTTCTTATAAGCCTTCTTCCAAGTACCTCTGGCATCAACCACACTTAATCTGAACTGCAGAGGCAAGGCCTTCACTGGAGCTGTGGCTATATTGTATACCAATGAGTTGAACTTCACACAGAGGTAGTTCGAGTTCCAGTAGCCTTTGCTTTGACTGACAAGGGCAGAGACGGACTACTACTTGGCGGTTGTCCTGCCTTCCAAGTGGTGAATGTTGCTGGAAGACCTGCAGATCTCATCGGTGGATTGCTTGTTCCACCGACACTCTGAGCAGCAGTCACCACACTGGAGGCATCTGTGGGAAAGATTTGTCCTGGAGAACGCTGAACAGTCTCAGCAGTTTTACTCCTTGGTTTCCCTATTGAAAGACCATCTCCTGTAGTGGGAGGAGAGGTCAAGTAAGAGGATGTGGGCACCAATGTACTTGTTAGAGAGCCTATGGCTGAAGTCAGCTTTGCTTGCCTGTTAGGAAGAGATGGTATCTTACTGGTGGGATCAGTGGGAAGGGTTTGTCCTTTCGAATGGTCAGTAGTTTGTGACACTGAATGGAACTTCCCTGGAAGCAATGTAGGCAACAGTAACGCAGGGATTGTTTTAGCAATCAGAAATTGTGTACTAGGTTGCAGTGTTGAAGGACCATTACTTGTGCTGGATTGGGGCAGGGTTCAAAATGAACTTTGAACTGGGGCACTTGGAGAGCCAGTAGCATTTGCTGTGACTGAAGTAGCCCCCAGATGGCTGCTAGCAGTCACATCTGTCAGCGAGAACTGATTTGACACTCTTTGCTCCAGGCCTGCAGATCTTGTAAGTAGATTGCTTGCTTCACCAACTTGGGAATAGTCAGTAGTCTTTAACGCTGTAGGCAACATGCCAGGAGACAGTGCAGATAATGTATAAGCAGTGCTTGAGAACAGTGTAGCGGTTGTACTCCTGGGTTCCTGTGTTATGGAGCAAGATGGACTTGGCACTGGGGTACTTGTTGGGGAGCCCTTTATGGTTGCCATGACTGTAGTATGCCCTGAATGGCTACGTGCAGTCACATCAAGAGATGTCTGTGAAGGCTGAGTTGACAGTCTTTGCCTCCATGTTGCTGGAAGACTTCCATGGCTTTTCAGTGGATAGCTTGTTCCCATCCAATGCGTAGTCTTGGTGGGTTCTGTGGGAGAGCTGCTGAAATGGGACTTGGAGTGAGATGAACTTGAACTCTTTAGAACATACCCCTTTTCCATCATCTTGGCTAGAACTGAAGTAGACCTCAGCTGGCTACGAGCCATCAAATCGGCAATCTTGCATGACTGCGTTGACATGCTTATGAATGTTCCAAGACGACCTGTAGATCTGGTCAATGGATTGCTTGTCTCACCAACTCCCGAAGTAGGAGTGTCAGTTGTCATCTTACCGTTGGGATCTGTGGGAAAGGTCTGTCTTTGCATTGCAGATATTGTGAATCCCAGTATTAAAAACAGTTTAGAAGTTCTACTCTTAGTGCCCTGGCTTAAAATACTATTACTTACGGCAGAATAGGATGTGAAGGAAGATGAAATTGTTTGTCGAGTCCTACTTGTAATCTGTACTTTGACTGGCTGGCTTGTACCTAAAACATCAACATTCGTCAGAGATGACCGTGTCAACAGGTTAGGCTTCAATTTCCTGAACATCGATAGAAGACTTTCATGTCTCATTTCATCAACTCCCTCAACAGAAGCCTGATAAGTCATTTCACTAGTGGAATCCATGAGAAAGGCTTGTCCTGGAGAAGGGCCAGTCATCTTTGACACTGTATACAACACTTTAGGAAGCTCTGCTGATAAAGTGGATGCAGTGCTTGAGAACAGTTTATTTGCATTACTTTGGCGTTCCTTAGGTGACACCTCATCCCTTGCAGTGGAATGAGAAGAGGAGCAAGGAGGACATGGAATAGGAGTACTCGTCAGAGAGCCAATCATCTTTGCTGTAACTGAAGTAGAAGCTGACTGGGTACTAGCTCCAACATCGAGAGTGGTCAGTGAGGACAGAGGTGACAGACTTGACCCCCTTGTTCGAGGGCTAGCAGATCTTGCCAATGGAATGCTTAATTCATTGACAAGCTGAGTCGCAGTCTTCCTGGAGGGTTGTCCCTGCAGTGCAGACAACGTGCTTGACTTTGTTGAAAGCCCATCACTGGTGGCGGAACTGGAATGTGAACTTGGGGTACCAGGAAGCTTTTCTGTGATTGAAATATCTCCCAACTGGCTGCCAGCCATCAAATGAAGAGTGATCCATGAGGAATGTGTTGACAGTCTTTGGTGCCATGTTGTTAATTTTGCTCTAAGCACTGGTTGTGTTTTTACTGGAATGCCCATTTCACCGATACCTCGAGACCTGGTAGGATCTGTGTCAAAGGGTTGCTTTAGGGAAAGGTCAGTTGTCTTTGATAGCTCTGGAAGTAGTTTAGATATAGTGTGTACAGTGCTTGAAAACACTGTTTTAGTTCCACTTGTAATTTCTAATGTTGAAAGACCGTCACTTGTGTTGAAATTTAATATGGAGGCTGATGAATGGAACACAGAGGTACCTGTTGGAGGGCCACTCATTTCTTGAGTACCTGAAGTTTTTGTTGTATAATGGTCTTATGGGAAGTGGTGTAGTACTCGGAGAAACTGAAGATCTGGATATTGGTATTGTTGAACTTTGAAGCACTCCAGAGACCGAGGTGGATTTAGCAGTAGATGATTCTGTAGTAGGCTTGCTTTCAGAGAGTAGTGTGCTACCATTCCCCTGTAATGTTGCAGAAGATAAAAGCTCACATTATTGATGTTGTAGGAGCAATCTTGCAAGGCATAGCAGATATGGTTGACCAGGTACTTGATTTTGTGCTTGATGCTGTTGCTTCACTTGTGTTTTTTGCACAACGACCCAAACACTGAAGGAAGTGAATACTGTATCACCCAGAACAGTTCTCAGGGAGTCATGCATGATGAATTTTCACAAACAAAGCGACGGTGTGACCACTTCACTGACTACAACCTGTAGCACTGTCCTGATAATGTTTCAGAGGCTTGCTAGCTTCTATTCCATTTAATTAACACATTCATACATAGTGTTTCAGGACAGCTGCCATATAAAAATGCTACAAAATGAGGGCGTAGTAATAGACTCAGTGGGACTGCTCACTGTTACCATATGGGCAGCAACATTCAGTGACCCCAATATAGATGAAGTACTAGTTCTGTTGGTTAATGTTCTTTGTGTGCTGGGTGTTTTATGAGAAGTATTTGGGCTTAAAGGAGAAGGGTTTGAGGTACAAGTGAAAACTGCAATTGCTCTTCTGTATTGTAGATCTTTAAACTTTTCATCCTTGGGATCAACCACTAGATTTTGATTCAAAGACAGACCCCCAGCAGACTTGCCCAAGGCTTCCAGCAAACTGGCAGGTTGCCCTGAAAGGATCCCTTGGATTGTGGCTTTCTTATGGGACCGATTATGACAGCTGCCTGGCCTCACAGTGCTGGACCCTTCAGTGACGTTCTCAATATTCACTGGTAATGGGAACATAGGTATCAACACATCATTTTCAAGTCTGGGTCCAAAGTCAATGTTTTCTCTTTTAAACAGTTTATGGTGCATATATGTTGTGGTTTTATGAATCTTTTGATCTTTACTAGGTGAACCTAAAGGTCCAGCCTCCATTTTGGCATTAGGTATATCTGACACTGACGTGTCCTGGTCTACAGGAAGATCTCGATCCAGGGCTGGAGGAAAAGCTGGTGATGGGGCAATTTCTTCTGTAAAAGCACTGCTTACAGACTATTTCTGCAAGCTGAGATGGCCCATTGTTATCCTTTTGTGGACAATGGATCCCTGTGCAAAGCTGATTTGTGTGACCCACTTTAGCCATCTTTAAATAGGATGAATCTGTCAACCAACTCGAGAGAGGGAGTTCTCCTGACAAGCTTATACGTTCTGAGGCTCTCATTTCTACACTGTCAACCACTCCAGTCCCTCTGGGCTGCGGTGCTGCCAGCTTGGCCAAACGTGTTTCAGTAGTGAAGTCTCTAAAAGAGGGAGGACCATCTGCAGCTGGTGGGATGAAGTCTGGCTCCCGTCTGAACCTGCTGTTGGGTAGGAACCCAGATAGTTTTGCAGTTCTTGGTTTATTCTGAGCCGAAGCTGATATCTTTGAAGATGCTTGCTGAATATGTGTAAAGTGGAGGTACAGCGGTTGCGTTTTTCTTGTCAGAGGTGGCAGTGTAGCTACGGTCGACTCCATTTGAGCATTTGAGTGGTCTTTACTTCTTTGTTTTCCCAAAATGGTTGAAAGTTCTCCTTCGAAAGACCATGCTTTCTCTTGAAAACCTTAAATATATATTTAAAAAAATTATATGAAAGTTTTTACACACTTGGCTAATTGAATACAACAAGCAATTTATTTTAGTTTTCCATCCAAATTGAGGAGACTTGGTATAGGTTAATACAGTAGAATAATTCCTAATGGAAATTTGACAAAATCACTTAGTTTTCTCTCAAATTAAAGGACATCTCAAATCAAGCTGTTGAGCATTCATCAAAAATATTTGGGAAGTTTTCTGAACTGGTATAAAATGGGCTACCGGCTAGAGACAGTGTTCTGAGATAGTGATAGAGCTAGAAATCAACTTACCTGTCAGAAATAAAACTAAAAGCAAAGAGAACTTCAGAAGGCGAATCTGCAACATTTTCAGATTGAGAACTGCTTCAAAAGAGAAGGGTTTCTAGAAATAGAGAAAGAGACTGTGCTGGTCATTTTGTAAATGTTAATATTCCCTTCTAATCAAAACACTATTCACTACAGAACAGTATGATTGATATGCAGTTCAACAAAAAGGTTACTTGCTGCCAAATAGAAGGTCTTTTTAGAACTATGTTACAGGTATATTGTGCCAGCCTTATTTTTACAACTTATTTTTACACCACTGCAGAGGTACTGTAACAGGTGTTACAATACAACTCCTATTGCATAGCACTTCCATGCATTTCAGGTTTTATTACAAGTATATAGGTAACAAGCTCAAGTGTGTGTTATTAAACTCCCAATAAAGCCAGGAATGGATCAAACCGTTATAAAAAGGGAATCTTATTGCCATCTCTACACTGCTCTGTTTGTAGTTCTAAACCTCTCCTTTGTTTAGATAATTTCCAAATTCCCTTTGCGTTTCTGCTCTAACCGTGAAGATTTAAGTACCCGGGATATACAGCAGTGTGCTTCTTAAGAATTGAAACAAACTCATACAGAATAGAAAGTGTGGATGCAAATCAAAAAGACACACGTTCAAATCACAATCTACTGAATTATTTTACAAATCCACACTTCAGATGTATTTGTCTGATGTTTTTATTAATATTGGTTCAATCCTGGGACTGTGGACTCAAGTTTGACCAGGGTAGAGAAAAACTATAGAAAAAGGACCAATTTGTTTGCATTGCCACATGTTGGAAGGTCATCATTCTTCTGTTTCTAACAAAACTGTTGAATGCAGGTGGACTGGTTAACAACACCCACCCTGTGGGCACCACGTGCAGGTTTAAACAATGAAGTGGGTCATTCCAAATACTTCAAACATTTGACAGTGTCTTACACAAACAGGTAAATAGGTACCTTCAATACACAATGAAGAAGTGTATGAATGATGTTTTAAAGTTTGATGATCTCATTGTATAACGTTATGATTTTCACATGCATGGGCTTTAGAACAAATGTCTAGTGTCTCTGAGCTGAAATGATCGAATTTTCTCATGCACCGTTTTAATTATTATTTGCTCACACATTTGATGATGTATGTATGGATTACAAAATATAGAAAAATAATTTACAGGACAGAGATCATAACGTGAGTGTTTTCTTTAACATTACAGTCCCTCAAACCAGCATAGCCAGTTGACTGATCGTGCTCATCAACACTAGTATTAACACGTTGTACCCAACACACACTTTGTTTGATTATGTATTTATAAAAAGAAATACGTATCTGCCTTCACCTAAAATATGAACGTTTTGTATTTGTATATATATATATATATATATATATATATATATATATAATTTTTTTTTTTTACCTAGCTCAAAATTCCAGCCACGGCAGATGAGCTGACGAACTGAGATGAAAACTTGTACAATGTATGCATCTTACTGGGTGCGCAGAAATCGGACAATGTTTACAGCAAATAATAGTACTATTTATACTTTACACTCTTGCAGTGTACTATTAATACAATGCAAGAGTGTAAACTATAAAAACATTTGTTGTTTGTTTTGTTTTTCTAGAACGGATTAAAATGGCCCACGCCATTTCTGGAACTTCTATTCATGTACACAACCAAAGAAAATATGCCCATACATTGTTATAAACTTTGACAGTTTAAAACGACACAAAAATACGTTATTTTCCAATATATGCCTTATGTTTTAACACGTACAGATCTCTTTGGATAACCACAGAATATTTTAATAAGAATTTAATGTTTGCCAATTTACTTAAGCATTATTATTTCTTCATTTATTTTAGCCAAAGGAAAAAACACTTTTTCTTACCGTTAAGCAGGAAACAGAGATTGCATCTTCAAAGTTCTTTCCGCGACTTTGGCTTTGCTCCCTCCTAAGTAGATTCAGAGCTTTGTCAAACTTAGCTAATTAGCTAATTTGACTAAATAAAGTGCCTCTAATTATCCAATAGATAAAGAACACAGCTAGATTCCTTGGAAACGATGGTATACAATTGCCCAGGGACGCTGTAGAAGGCAGATCGATCTATCTATCTGATGTGATCATTGATTTTAACTGCAGTCACAGATTCTTGTTATAGGGATAGCACACGACAGGGTGTGGGTTGTGTTGCATACGGCTGTGTTTGGGTTGGATGCACGAACCGAAGCTGAGTACATTCAAACTAACCTCAGCTGTATGTTAATGGAACACAACCCGCAAGCCCTGGAGTGTGTTATCCCGCTTTTAAAACGAACACAATAATACATAGAAAAACAAACTTTTTAATATATTTTTGTTTTAAAAAACGAACAATTTTATTGTATATTCGTCAGGTTTGGAGAACAAATAGTCCATCAGAGACGGATAAACTGGAGGTTTTCAACATTCCCAACAATAAATACAATAATAAAAACAATATTTTCTCTCAGTCGGGATCAAAATAATTAATTGTAGTCCTGTCCAGCTACTTACCTCAAATGCCTGAAGCTAGTTAAAACGAGCAGCCGAGAACGTGCTAGACCCGGGGAAAGGGCGAAATTTCGTTGCAGGCTTTGAAATGCGCTAGGCCGCGACGCGGGATAATTAGCCAAAACGGCTAACATTAAAACACGGCTGAAAACGTAGCAATTTTAAATTATATATATATATATATATATATATATATATATATATATATATATATATATATATATACACTACCGGTCAAAAGTTTTAGAACACCCCCATTTTTCCAGTTTTTATTGAAATTTAAGCAGTTCAAGTCCAGTGAATAACCTGAAATGGTACAAAGGTAGGCAGTAAACTGCCAGAGGTTAAAAAAAAAAGTTTAGGTTGCCAAAAACTGAAAAATATTGTACATACAAAAAGGCCTTTTTCAGGGAACAAGTAATGGGTTAACAACTTACAGCTGTTCTGCAGCAATGGAAGTAAATTAAGCCTTGAAAGTTGATGCTAACAATTCCTACAGGTGTCCCAACTTTTGTTGATTACTTACAAACACTCTGTATAAAAGCAGTGTTGGTACAGACTGTGTTACTACACCCTCTTAAGCATTATTTGGACAGTATTGCAGGAAGTAGTATATTGCTCTCATAATGGTGAGAAAAAGGCAGTTAACAAAGTAAGACAGACAGACCATTATAACCCTTAAAAGTGTAGGTCTTTCCTTTAGAGAAATTGCAAAGAAAGCCAAGGTGTCAGTGAGTACAGTTTCCTACGCCATCAAAAGGCACTTGGAAACTGGAGGAAACTCTGACAGGAAGAGGTCTGGCAGACCCAAAGCCACAACAGAATCAGAAGACAAGTTTCTGAGAGTAAACAGCTTGCGTGATAGGCGGCTCACAGGACAACAGCTTCAAGCACAGCTTAACACTGGTCGAAGTAAGCAAGTCTCAGTTTCAACTGTGAAGAGAAGACTTCAAGCTGCAGGTTTGACAGGTCGAGTGGCAGTAAGAAAGCCATTGCTAAGATGGCAAAATAAGAAAAAGAGGCTTGCCTGGGCCATGAAGCACCGCCAGTGGACTACTGAAGACTGGAAGAAGGTCATATGGACCGATTAATCAAAATTTGAAATCTTCGGTTCATCACACAGGGTTTTTGTACGCCGTCGAGTAGGCGAAAGGATGGTTCCTTGGTGTGTGACACCAACTGTCAAACATGGAGGAGGAAGTGTGATGGTCTGGGGCTCTTTTGCTGGATCCAGAGTCGGCAACTTGCACAGAGTGAGTGGCACCCTGAACCAAAACTGCTACCACAGCATTTTGCAGCGCCATGCAATACCCTCTGGTATATGCCTAGTTGGTCAGGGGTTCATCCTACAGCAAGATAATGACCCAAAACATACCTCCAGGCTATGTCAGAACTACCTTAGAAGAAAAGAACAAGACGGTAGGCTTCAAATCATGGAATGGCCAGCACAGTCTCCAGACTTAAACCCCATCGAGCTGGTTTGGGATGAACTGGACAGAAGGGTGAAAGCAAAGCAACCTACAAGTGCAACACATTTGTGGGAACTTCTGGAACAGTGTTGGGAAGAACTTTCCGAACAATATTTGATTTCCATTGTAGAAAGAATGCCACGAGTGTGTTCGGCTGTTATATCTGCAAAAGGTGGCTACTTTGAGTCAAAAAATTAGATTAAATTTTGTTAAACAAAATGATTCCATGATTTCTTTTTTATCTCCAATTGTTTATTTGTTCTATGCTTTAATTTCAGAGTACATTGAGACATTAAACTGCGTAAATTTCAATAAAAACTGGAAAAATTGAGGTGTTCTAAAACTTTTGACCGGTAGTGTGTGTGTATATATATATACTGATTTTAGCGAAAATGATCGAGAAAAACAAGTAATAAGGCACAATAGTGTAGTAATAAAAAAACTATACTCATAAGAAAGTTTACAAACGAGAGGAGGCCATTCAGCCCATCTTGCTCATTTGGTTAGCTCAGGTTCTCCGTTGCGAGTTTTATACGTTGTGTATTGATAATTTATTAATCGAACTGTAATGAGACAAAAAACAAGTTCCGCCGTGCATTAAACTATATTTCTATACCAGGCACAACAGAAATGTTTCATACCACTATGGTGATTGACAACATATTATGAAGAACGTTTGAAAACCAGTCAGTCTAGTGCCTGTAGATCTGATTTCTCAAATTACTGAAACTTTAAGACAAAGTCTTTATTGAAAACATGTATTCATTTTTTCTCTATTTAAATATTATAAAACTAATGTTTTAATAATTATCTTTATAAAGTAATTTCAATAAATGTAATACAATTACAAATACCATCTTTTAGACCAATGCCCCTGTCAACTATAATTTCCAAATAAATGAAACAGTATATGGTTTTGTCCGCCTTCTGTGTAGAACTGCTGAATCATAGTATTACATAACGGACTAACAAGTCTTTTAACAAAATGCTGATATACAAGTGTTTGATGCACTTTCCCTGGGTTTTGCCTATTCTGTAACACATAGAAGTCAGGATGGCCAGACAGCAGACCCGATAAGATTTTCATGAGGTGCTTGGTTGGCAGGTGCTTCCAAATCGAAATCTGCACACATTACTGATGGTTCACTTAGGAATCCTGCGTTAGATTTATAAATAAGAGGTACACATATTACATATCATGAGTGGGCAGGGCTCTGGATGGATTACACTAACATTATCTCAAACTCTAACCTGATTGTTAAATAGATATTATTATCAAGTGTTTCTCCCATATGTAAAAAATGCCACAAACCAGTACATGCCTTCTGGTCGTGCAGAAAGACAAATCCAACCTGGCATAATGCGATCATATTCCTGTTGCATATACCTGTGCTCATAATATCCACCCAGGGTTCTGTCTACTGGATTTTTGTAATTCAGCACCAGTGTATAAACACCATCATGTGACCTGGGGTTTTTTATACTCTTCCTTGAGGTTCAAGCATCTTACTGTAGTTCTGGAAAGGTTCAAATGGATCCACAACGAATGAATGGAGAGAATAACGTTACATGTTTTGACCCTAGAACATCTTCTTACAGCTTGTCTGCCGGAGGGAATTAAACACTGGTGTAACCATCTTGTTTATTTTCTGTATTTATAATTTGTTGTGTATTATTTCTCTCATATACATCGTTTTATTTGTTAAAATCAACAATAAAAATAAAGCTGGCAAGTTCCAGGAATGTTAAAATAAAATAACAAATATACAAGCAGAAATAAAGAGCCTGTTACACTGAGCACATAAACAGGCACAGAACTAAGACCTCTCCAGCACAGAGCACAGGGTCTGCAGCATAACAGCAACAGCCACACCATCACCCCTAGCACCACTATCTAAAGTGCTTGGTTATTTTACTGAAATTCTGAGATGCATATTTAAAAAATAAATAAATAAATACAAACACAATTGATTTCCCTGGTGGGAACCCTTGTAAGTCATCCCCTAGGGGGTGCTATAAACTTAAATATTAATGTGTTTCTTTACAAAAACGTTCAGGGTCTCAAGAATGGGAGTTTTGCAAACTTGGGTTATTTACAATGGAAGTGGCTTTAGCTTTAAACGGGACTACCACAGGGTATATTTATAAAAACAAACTGCTCTATTGCAACATTCTTATTTGTTTCCAAGTGGGCCTACAGAGGAGTCAGTACATATGGAAAATGGACTGTGGTAAAAGAAGTTCATTTTTGCAATTATACCCTCTATGGTAACTTCCATTTATGGAAAATCCCCATCCTACAGACCCTTGTCCTTTTTGTATTGTAAAGAAAGCCATTGATATCACTATGTAATACAATTTTTGTTCCTGGGTAGTAAGTGTTATTTCCTAATTGCTTATGCCTCAAAAGTATAGAAAATGGCTTTTATTCCCCACAAACTTTGCTTTTGTGACCAGGACAGTGATATTTTGAAATTTACCTATTTCCAATGAGAAAACGGGCGAATTTGTGTCTTTTCTTTCACATAAAGTCAGAAAAAAACAGCATATGAATCCAAATTAACATGTATTTATACTAAAGTAATACAAAAATGACTACAAAAGATTTAGAAGTGAGTAGTTTTTCGAGATTTACAATTATACTGTAAATCACTTTCATGAATCAGCCCCCAAATGTAGTCTCCCATCATGTTCTCGTTATACTGTCCTTGGTAGCGGCGTTCAAAGTCCAGTATATCCTGGTGGAAGCGCTCGCCTTGCTCCTCCGAGTACGCTCCCATGTTCTCCTTGAATTTATCAAGATGAGCATCAAGGATATGGACTTTGAGGGACATCCTACAGCCCACTGTGTCGTAGTTCTTCACCAGTCTCAACCAGCTCCACATAGTTTTCGGCCTTGTGATTGCCCAGGAAGCCCCGAACCACTGCGACAAAGCTGTTCCAAGCCGCTTTCTCCTTACTAGTGAGCTTCTTGGGGAATTCATTGCACTCCAGGATCTTCTTTATCTGTGGTCCGACGAAGACACTGGCTTTGACCTTTGCCTCAGACAGCTTAGGGAAGAAGTTTTGAAGGTACTTGAAGGCTGCCGACTCCTTATCTAGAGCTCTGACAAATTGTTTCATAAGGCCCAATTTGATGTGCAGTGGTGGCATCAGCACCTTCCGGGGGTCCACCAGTGGCTCCCACTTGATGTTGTTCCTCCCCACAGAGAACTCGGTCCACTGTGGCCAGTCCCGCCTGTGGTAGTGCGCCTTGGTGTCCCTGCTGTCCCAAAGGCAAAGATAGCAGGGAAACTTGGTAAAACCGCCTTGGAGACCCATCAGGAATGCCACCATTGCAGCCTCTTGATGCCATCTCAGAAAAATGCAGATATGTATCTACTTAGGCAGCTGGAACTAAACTGAACTGGTGGGCTTAAGGCCCCTGTATTTATACTACTATTTATATTACTGGAAAGTTCTAGAAGTTACTCCAAGTTTACTCAGCACTGAATCTATCTGGAATGTTCTGGAAAATAGGTACATTTCAAAATATCACTGTCCTGGTCACAAAAGCACCGTTTGTGGGGAATAATAGCCATTTTCTATACTTTTGAGGCATAAGCATTTAGGAAATAACACTTACTACCCAGGAACCAAAAAAAAAAAAAAAAAATATGTTACACAGTGTATTCAACTATATAGGACCCCCTGGTGGATTACTTAGACGTGTTCCCATTTTATTTTGATCAAGGCATCAAGTATTTAATTTCTGTCCATCCTTGACATTTCGCTACGTATGCCTCTCACAATAAAACACTGCTTGCATTAGATTGAAATATCTGAACCCTAGCAGAGTATGACCTCATAACACTCAAAGGGATTTAGGGAAGACATCACAGGTAACCAGCGACTTGTTTGACAGACATGTCTGACTATTCCTCAGCGATTACTATCTTCAGCTACTCACAATCTTTTTGCCATCTTGTTCCTGGAGAAACTTCTTCTGAAGATAGTTGTGCTACAGACTTTTTGGAGAATCTAGCCAAGGTGGAAGTCCCATTAAAAATAACCATTGGACACGTGAACTGTGCCTCACATTGTTGAAAGTGTAAAGCACTGCACTGCTGCTATGCAAGCAAATATCTCCATCCATCAAGAAGTGTTGAGTGTTCTCTGGGAAAGCTCTCTCTGTGATGGAAGTCCGACCATAGTGACATGTTCAGCATTTATATAGCAATTGGTTTCAGGGTAGTGTCAGAGGGCAGCAGTCAAAAGGGGTTCTCTGTTCCCTATCCAACTAAAGATAAAAATGAAACAAAGGGGCCTCTTGACTGCAACACCACAACACTGCTAGTAATTGATAGATAGATAGATAGAGATAGGATAGACAAAGAGCAAATACTTGCTTTATCAGTCACTGGTTAGATAAAGTTTAAAAATGCATTCCTTTGAAACAAACATAATATTGATTATGGTATTGAAAAAAAAATAATGTTCTGTAATTAGTTTCATATATTCCATCTTAGATTTCAAATAAACAAAACAGTTTGTATATGTGGAAAAGGTTTATTAAAAAAGTACAACATCTTAAATTAAAGTGAAGATACTGTACTTGGACAGCTTAATGTACAAACAGTTTAAAACACAACACTGGTCTAGCAGTATAGATCCTAGAACCACAGCCTCGCTATGGGGTGTGAAGCGTTTTTAAATTCACAGAATCTGGTTTTAAATAAAACCTTTAAAAAAAATCATCAACACTATCTTAAAGTACAAAAATAAGGATTCTACAGCAATATAAAACTGTTCAGTTTTTTGAGTATTACAGGAAAAATCTGTCCAGTCAGACAACATTGGAAACTAGCAAATGGTGAGCAAAGAAATGACAGAAATCTGTTTCAGCAACCAGGAGAGCGGCTGATAAAGATGTTTTCTCCAATTGTACTTGGAGATGTATATCCAAACAGAATGGAATATGTAATATTGAGACTGAGGGGAAAAAAAAACCACACACACACCACACACGTGAACACATTTAATTTCCAATAAAAGCATAAACCATTCAAGGTTACTCAAAAGATAAATCTTAGTAAAAAGGGACCTACATCTGAAGTGTCATAAGGTAGGAGGAAGTGTTTTTTGAAGGAAATAACAGAATACACACTGAAAGCTGTTGTTAAAGGGAGCTCAATCAATGGGAATCAACGGTACGTAGTTGAAAATGGAGCAGATTAAACTTTGGGGTAAAGTTATTGATTAATCTGAAATGACTTTGCATGTATTCCATGTGTTTTACAGCTTATCATTCTAGCAGTTTTAAAAGCGCCACAGGTTAAACCATTCTCAGCTGGTTTCACATACTTCGATTTCCACTAACCTACTACTTAAAGTTACCTTTGGCATGGTAGTCCAAGACTAGTGCTTAGCAGGGATGGGCAATCCTGTATATTTTAATAATCTAATACACAACCTAAACAATGACACTATTATACTTTACATCAACGTGCCACTGGCCAAAAACAATGCTTACATAAAACCAAAACTGAATCTGTAAAAAAATTACAGAAATCGCAGAACTATGACAGCAGCTTTTCGTAATACAAGTACAGTATGCATACATATTCACATGAAGTAACATCTCATTAAATAGAGTTCATACCCCCAGGTCTTGGTCTACGTTTTGCTACATGAATGTTGTACAGAGCCGATGTTAAGTCACTGAATGTCATATACTAAAAGTGTCCCGATGCTGTTCAAGTAAATCAGTCTTTTTATGCAAAGTGAATTTTACTGTTTGTCACCTTTTTTCAACATTAGACTGGAATCTCAAGTTATCGGCTGCAATCTCGTTCATGTCCCGTTTGATATCGACTTGCTTATAAATATTAACCACAGTAGTTGAAGTATAAATAATTATACCATGACTGGCAACAATACCCAGGGCTAGAAGTTAGCCACATTATCGTTGAATCCTGCATTTCTGTATGACCTTATAAATTATAAAGTTACAATTACAACCGAGCCGTTTTGAAAATGAAAGCCAATTCCAGCACGGTACCGCTACATTTAAATGATTCATGCAACGTGTTATACCAACTGGCTTGTTCATAAATCTGTATGCACACATTTCACTAGTTAAACAGGAGAAATACGCAAGGTAGTGACAATCTACTATAGAATGAAAAAACAGATAAATTAATGCACCTCAGGATTGTAATTCATCTTATTTGTACTGATAAAACAAGGAAGCCGTTACTTGGATCATGGTAATGTTACAGCTAGCTAGCTGCGCTTGTTTTGTTTTTTGTCGTAGTCAGAATTTTGATAAAGTAATAATTAAATTATCTACCTATTATGTGTTCATTTTTAACGAGGGTGAAACCAGAGTTAACATTCGAACAAAACCAGAGCCACCATTCTCCATGAGAGATTAAATTACCATTTTATACACTCTGCCTGTTATCTTATAAAATCGTAATGTTTCTAACAATTATTTAACTTTACTTTTGGTCTATAAAATAAACTTCCCACCTTGAAATTCTATCCACGTTGTTCTGGTACTGTAAGTATTTGTACTCCACTGTACAAAACAATTTGCATTGTGGGCCTCGCGCTTATCTACATGGGGCAAGATACTAATAATGTACGTGTTTAAAAAAAAAACAATACAGATAATTATGTACATGTTCACTCTGGGTCGGTCATATAAATTGCTGCATAAAGCAAAGCATCAGAAAAATGCTACTGCATTAAAAAAAAAAACACAACAGTAGCAAATTAAGAGTTTGGGGTAACAAAATGCCACCAAATATACGTTAACTTTGAGCCTTGCAATACCACATTGTAAAATACCTCTATTTTGTAGTCTCTTGTATTAATTAGCTACGGTATTGGTATCACTCTGCAATTCTAAAAGATTGCCTCCATCTATCAGGAGCTTGAATAATTTAGAGAATTTACAGAAATAATGATTTATATAATATGTATTTATAGTAATACTTTGTGGTGCAGCGGCAGGCTTAGCATAGTTAATGGGTCTGTTCAGACCACGTATATTTGTTGCAATACAAGACCAATTATACAATTAGTAATTTTCTAAACAATTAACACATTTCTAATCAATTATTCGAATAAACAAGTACTTATTGGGGTCTGTGAAACCAGTCATCAATCATAAAACAACATTTCAGTCTACCAAACAGCAGCACAACAACAATCTTTGCGGTCTTACGACATCAGGCCGATGTCGGACCATGTCTAAACACCATCAAAAAGACGTCAAGCACAGGTCCCTAGTAGTTTTTTCTCTGGAAAAAGCAGAGAAAAGCTTTCAATGGCCGAGTGAGGCCGATGGAAGCCAAAAAGAAAAAAAAACACACCACACACAACACAACTCAGGCAGACCTGAGCAATACGCATAGTCCCTTCACCACAGACATTAACAGACAAACAAACAAGATAGCTGCTTCCGCATCCAGCGCTCACAGAATATCGCAGACATTTGCCCAGCTTTTAGAGATGTTATAGTAATAAAATAATGACTTAGATAGCTTACTGAGGAGTTTGGTGATAAAACGAGTGATCAGGAGATGATTTATCGGTATGCACGACTATGAAGAGATATGTGATAAATACATCGAACAAGGGGTGGGGCGGGGCTGGAGATGTAGTACTGAGTGTCCTGTTGATATGCAGTGCCTTTTAAATCTGTTTTACTGTGAAAAAAAAATACTTTTAAAAACAGCGCGTGTAAAATAAATAGCTTGTGTGAAAATAAATTGAACCTGACATGCCTGACAGGCGCTGAATAAATGGACTGCAAAGGGTTAATGTCAGGCTTGGAGAAACACATCTGCAGAAGAAATATAACCAGGTTGATTAAAGGTTTAAACTTTCAAACTGTTATGCTTAAAAGAACAGAAGAAAAGCTGCTAAAAATTACTTTTAGCTGTGTGAGCCATGCTGAAGTCTCACTCACAGCTATGCTCTTCAGCACCTCACCTTTGAAACCAGAGCAACAAACACAGGCAACTGCAAGCCAAACTGCTAGCTGCTATCGGCCGATTCCAAAGGGCACTGATAAAAAGGGAAAGGATCACCAAGTTCTGTTTTGCCTCCATGGTGGAGGAACTATTTTTCAAAATACAGAACTTTCAGGTCACAGTGACATGTCTTTCTTCAGCACTACACCCTGCATACTCTTTAGGAACACTTTATAAACATTTAAAACTATCATGACAGCGATATCCATCAGTTCAAAGGTTGTTTTTTTTTAAACCCATGGAAACGGTTTTGTACATTACAACACCCCCAATCTGAAGAAGTCTTATAATGGTATTTCAAGGGTAAAAAAAAAAAAAAGGCCATTATGGGGAACTTCTCCAGTTGACGTTTTTAGCATCTCCTTTACTAGAATCACTGTACTACTGTACACTACAGGCAAACATTTAAAAACAAGACTGCATCCCAATGCACAAACCCACATTAGCTGTTTCCAATACCCTACAATGAATTCTTAGTGTCAGAATTGCTTTGCTCTTGTGCAGTGGGTTTGCTGGGGTAGCACACAGTGAGCCTTAAGTTCTCACTGCTTCAGTTCTGTCCATCTTCACTACCCCCTGGGTCCTCCACTGCTGCACAAGAGCAAAGCAATGACAGCACTGTAAGTAGCTTTGCAAACACAGCATGCAGATAACAAAAAAAATATCTAAACTGAACTTTGCAGCACATATGGTAAGTTGGGTACCAACTCTTAACTCACACAAACACAGACACACAAAATACACAAAAACAGTCCTTTAGTCCTCCACTTTCAGCCACCCCTTCTTATAATCCTGAAGAAGCTCCAAATAGTACTGCCACTCCGGCTCACTGTCATATTGCACCTCATAGACTGTCTTTAAAGGGTTGCTGTGCTCCTCGTGCACTCGCACCACCACGCCATGGTACCAAACCTCAGACTTGTCTTTCTCTTCATAGAGGTGTCGGATCCTCTTGCCCACCAGGGCAGGGTAGTTGATTTCCGTGGCTGGCCTGACTCTCTGGACCGCCGGTCGCCGCACTCCTCTCCTCCTCCGGCGGGCACTGTGGTGTAGTGAGTTACGGTGCACTGCCAGGAGGCGGTGGAATTTGATTTGCACCATGGAGCTGCGAAGGTGCAAGACCTTGGAGGTGCTGCGTGTGGGCCGCAGAGTTTCTGCAGCACCAGCCGCTCGTTTCTTCTGCTGGGGGACATCAGGCTGGACTTTCCCCCGAGGTTCCTCTGGGTTGGGAGGATGCTGGAGTTCTTGCACCTCTTCTCCTCTTGAACTCAGCTGCCCCTTTATTCCAGAGTCTGGCTCTGGGCAATACTTTTGGCCTCTCTCCCTAGGTTTGCTTTTAAATAGTACCCGTTTTAACTTTAGAACCAGGCCACTGCAGCTCTTCTGTACTACCATTGGGGACTTACTGGCCTCCTGATCCGCTCTTAGTGGTTTAACATCAGGCACCTCTGGCTCGTTACAGGAAGATATTCCTGTTTTGCCCTCAGGCATCTCCACCTCCTCAGAGGAAGCTTCCTCAAGTTTGATCTCTAACATTTCTGACTTGTCCCACTTGTGACAAGACTCTTGTGCATTGGTCGAGTTTTCAGGATCACTCCTCACCTCCTTGTTCGAATCAAGCTCTGAATCCTCATTTCCCTTCCCCACAAAAGTTCTGTTTAAGCCATTTTTTCTTCTGCCCTTTCTTTTCCTTTTGAAGTGAATTTCTCCTCTCTGTCTGCTCTTTAACCCCCCTGGGGTTCTCTTGTTAGGCAGTTGATGCCCAGTTTGTGAATGCTCCCTTTTCATTGTTTGGTCAAAGGTCTTTTCTGCTGGAGGTTCTCCCCACTCTCTCTTCAATCCACTGTGGAACTCTGCATCTGAAAGACAAGAGCCACCTTGTCAGTACAAAACATCCAATTGCATGCACACAAAATAAAGACCATGCGACTCTGCTGAAGAAACCTTCTCGAGGGCTGGACAGAACCAACAAAGCAATCTGGACAAGTTCTGATAACCGACACACCTTTAGACCCTTTAGAGAACTGTTTAAAAAAGTAAACCCCTTCCAATTAATCAAGAGACATAAGCAAATAGTGGGTAGCCATCACTCCCCAGAACTAGCAAATATTGTGGGTTAAACATATTCTTCACTGAGCAAACAAACACATCATATAAATTATATTTAGCTATATCCCAGCTCAACTAGACAACACAGATTACTGCCAGCTTCATTACTGTCCATTTCAAGATGGAAAGCAAGATTGCTATTAATCAGTGAGGAGTTTAAGAAGTTTTGGAAAGTGGGATGGGTCGCTGAATATCAAATTAAGCAGTATTGAATCACACTGAGCTGAGCACTTTGAAAGCACTATAAAAATTACCAAGATGTGGTCCAGTATATTTTGGATCTATAACTGCAAATGAAAGTTACAGGAATGTCTTGAATTGACCCTCCTTTTCTTTTGCAGTTACACAGGGGAATAAAGCATCCACTCATTCTTCTAAATTCTTGCAGCCTACCAAGGTAAAAATCACTAAATCTGACTGCACTCCGGATCAGAACTGTACTTACACAGAATAGATAAGCATCAAACAACACTCAAGATAAGCATATGCATAGCAATTTTGTTGCACAGCTTGTTCACATGTTATCAGCTTCTTGTACTTCATTTGTTCCCAGAGTCTCAATGGTCAATTGTGAATATACTGCATGCGGTAGCTACAGAATGGATCATAGAAATGGCGGGCAGCTAACTGTAGCCTGGGACATGCCAGAAACACGTGACCAGTAAGTCTCGGTTTAAAATAATTTAAACAAAGCACGATTGAATCCACTCCCTTGTAATGCATGTTTGTGACTGAGGAATAAGCGACTGCATTCTCTCTGCGCCGTCTTTATCCCACTCAGCCTACCAATTTACCTATCTGTCAACTGAATTTTTGGAAGGGAAATCGATATAATAAATATAATATTCTGTGTTTGGAGAGAGTCAGGATGCTTCATATTGCTATAGCAAGGCGATCAATAAGGAATAAAATATTGTTTTTTTATTTGCATTAGTGCAGTATCGATACAGTTTAAAATGGGCAGCACAAGAGACTGAGAAAGGAGCATTTGCAGAAAGCTACAAAAACTGTAACAGCCTAGTACTAGTGGGAGGAGACTCTGAACGCAGCAGATAACTACACAGAGAGGAGCAGCTTCCTGCACTAACCTATTATTAATAGTATTAAGGCAGAATTAAATGGCTGCGAAAAAGAGTGAAAAAAGTGAAAAAATAAGGAAAAAAAGAGACGTTTTGTACAGTGGTTCAAAGTACCTTTACAGTTAAAATGTAAGTCTGTGGTTACCCCATAAGTTAGCATTAAAAGTATAGTATGTATTGAAAGTACTCATGACTTCAAGGTAACGCTGCATTAATTGGAGAATTACTCAAATGACCCAAAACCTTATCTGGAGCACTGGCACCGACAGAAACTTCTGGGGACGGTTTATATTAGAAACAATAAAAAATCTTATGCCCACGTGCTTCTCAGGGTTGCCATAAACAGACAGTGCTTCGATCTTTCATTCTATAAGCAAAATTCTTTTAAGAGTATAACAGCTACAAGTTACGCTAAATGTGGTTTTGGACTTTTGAAAAAAAGCAAACTGAAAATGTCACGTTAAACATTAAGTTTAACTTTATGAAATGGAGCAAATAATACTGGTTGCAATTGATGGGACAACATTTTATGGTTTGTTTTGGCTCAAGGTAAAGTAAAAACAAATCTATGAAATGTTTTACATGGTGAAAGGTCAATATTTGGCAGTCGAATCTGTGGATGACACAGAAGAGCTGGCAGTTTCTGTTCGGTATCAGAAGTCTGTCAGCCATTTCCCTCCACACCCAACAGCCAGTCTGATCTATTGTCCCCCACTACCCTCTATGATCCGCCTGTAGTTCCCACATTCGCTCTAACAACCATCACTCTTCAGTCAAGTCCTCAGCCGGGTGGAGAAAACATATTCAATGGAATGAATGGATGTTTCTCAAAAAGAAAAGACCGCAGTGCAGCAAAGGAGATGTAACCACTGGAAACCCAGCTTCCATTCCTATAATCCCCTCTCAGTCCGGTCATCGGGGGCATTATGTTATTCTGACATCATACTGTGGCACACTGGGTGTTGTCCCCCCTCCCCCTTAAGGCCTGGTCACAGGAGCAACTTTTGTTGACGATGACAAGAGGAAGTGTACTGTAGATACAGAACAGTTCAGACTTCAGGAAAGCAGCAGATCAGCACCATGAAAACAAACCTGATGAACGGTACACCAAGCAAGCTCCTCACAAGAAATGACAGGAAACACATTTTATGCTGAGGAGTTCCAGTGCTGGTGACTAACATCACAACGTCAAGCCTCGCCTCCCCTCCCCTCGTAACCTAGCACTGCTAAAAGTGTACATACTGAAGCACACACAGCGTATACACTCCAGCTTTAAGGGAGTAGGTTTTCTGATCCTCTTCTGGAACACTAAATCTTGATAATGACTGAAGCCAGAAGTCAACTTGTGCTTTGAATTACCTCAAGTTGTCCAGGGTCACCCACAACTATGACTGGATGTATCCCGCCCTGAGTCAGTTGGTGAAAATAGGAGATACCTGAGCTGAGTTTTGAAGGCCAGCAGGTGAACCCGAACCTGCAAGAAATAAATGGGATTTGTAATGAATTAAATTTATTTTTTATAGTATACTAATATATGTACACTATGATAAGACACTTAGTTTAATGTATTATTAGTTAAAATGTACATCAAATTTGCATTAAAATGTATAATATAATGGTTCCCTGTATCCCCATTTGCACCAATGTCTTGGCATGTAAAGTAGGGCTCTTTGGATCTTGACATTCAGTTTATAAAATGAGCACTCAGTGGTAGTGGTGGGATTCCTGCCTCATTAGAAATGAAGAGCGTTAGCAGCTTGATCCTGTAGCTCTCGTGCTGGCGGAGAACACAAGCAGGATGACCTAAGGGAGAACCTTGGCGTGAACAAAAAACAAGGCATCCAAACTCATACATTATACAGCACTTCAGGAGCGGATCATCTCCATCTCACTTGCCTTTTACATTTTCACCATTGACAAAATTACCATAAACAAAAAATCAAGGCACTGGAATAAGTAGTATAACCCACAGTACAGATCAGGAATCTCCATGTTTTCTGCAGTGCTACTCATTTGAGTCTTTTCCCAGGGCAGGACTTTGTTTGTTAAAGGGTTACTGAAACTGATTCATCCACCACAAAGACCAACATATTCATTTCTTGTAGAAGTGACTGACCAATAAACATTTGATTCCACGGTGTTCAAGAGTCTACTAGCAGCATTGTGTTGCAGGAAAACAATAAGTGTCTTATTGACCAGTCCCTAAAGTAGATGAAAACTTAAGCTTAAAAAACAAATAGGAATCTATTGGTCTTTAAACTAGACAGCATTAATTTCTTGAAGACATTTATTAGCAATAAGTAGTAAACTAAACCCACAATTGACCTATGCCACAAGTGAGCCCACCGGCTTCACAATCTCAGGCTGATGGATTTTAAAAATCTCTTCCAAGCTCTACAATAAGCAACCGTTCAGGCCCAGCTTGAACGTGTTATCCCAAATCAGCACTGAATTAGTAACCTGAAATCAACGGAAAGCTTGGTAGATTCACCTACCAGGCCCAAACATTCTTTACAGGTCTGACTACTTACAGAACCACGAAGAATACACAACGTACATTCCTATTCTAATTTAAAGGGTGAGAACGACAACAATGTGGATCCATTTACACTCCAGTCTTGAATCTCTGGACATATGTTATCCTCAAGAATTCAAGGCACTAAAGGAACCGACTCTTTAGAGCCCTCTTCCGACCGCTACACACCAGACGCAACAAGATACTTTCACAGCGACATGATCACACACACACCTGAAGGGACCCATTGCTATTGCCAAAACTATGATCAAGACTGGAACATATTTGTCAACATGATGTGGAAATTAGGAGTGTCTTGTGACGGTATTTCAACACATGGCAATAAATCATACATAACAGGCTTATCCAGTTCCTTTGAAATGGACTCCCATATTTTGTTTCAAATCTGTATTTTTATAATTGCGATGACCTTTGTCTTATTTTTCCACAGCAAGCATTATTGTTTTCTCTGTCATTTTGGATACTGCTTCACCCTGCTCGACCAAGTGCATTGAAGCTGTCCTCTGATTGGCCAATTCCTAGTTGTCGCACAACAAACCGCAAAAAAACTAAATCCAATTTATTTCGAGTTGCTACATTGTCACTCACACATCACCGGTCGTGTCGTCTGTGGTGGGAAAGACACTTACCAAAAGTATAGGTTCAGAATTCTGAACATTATAGCCTGGAGCACTTTTAACAGAAAAATAAACTTGCCTTACCTTAAATATATAATACAACAAAGAATTTGAATAATGTGTTGTCTTTCGTTGACTATATCTGGTTGCTCTTTATGTTCTACATTTTCTTTTTCATTACTGTTTTTTATTATGGTAAATTACTGTGCTTATTTAGGCACTCTATGATTTGATTGGGGAAAGATAACGTAAGTTTATCACAAAAAAAAACCTCCCAAAAAAACAGTAACCTTTTCACTTCCTTTTTAGCTTAATTATTGAACTTATTGCTTCATTTAAATTGTTTTCTTTACGTTAAGTGTTCAGGGCATTTTGTCTATTTGTTTTTCCGTGTGCTACATTTTATGAATGCAACTGTTCATTTTAACCTTTTTTTTTTTTCACACAACAGTACTCACATTTGTACAGTGCCTTGCGAAAGTATTCGGCCCCCTTGAACTTTGCGACCTTTTGCCACATTTCAGGCTTCAAACATAAAGATATGAAACTGTAATTTTTTGTGAAGAATCAACAAGAAGTGGGACACAATCATGAAGTGGAACGAAATTTATTGGATATTTCAAACTTTTTTAACAAATAAAAAACTGAAAAATTGGGCGTGCAAAATTATTCAGCCCCCTTAAGTTAATACTTTGTAGCGCCACCTTTTGCTGCGATTACAGCTGTAAGTCGCTTGGGGTATGTCTCTATCAGTTTTGCACATCGAGAGACTGAAATTTTTGCCCATTCCTCCTTGCAAAACAGCTCGAGCTCAGTGAGGTTGGATGGAGAGCATTTGTGAACAGCAGTTTTCAGTTCTTTCCACAGATTCTCGATTGGATTCAGGTCTGGACTTTGACTTGGCCATTCTAACACCTGGATATGTTTATTTGTGAACCATTCCATTGTAGATTTTGCTTTATGTTTTGGATCATTGTCTTGTTGGAAGACAAATCTCCGTCCCAGTCTCAGGTCTTTTGCAGACTCCATCAGGTTTTCTTCCAGAATGGTCCTGTATTTGGCTCCATCCATCTTCCCATCAATTTTAACCATCTTCCCTGTCCCTGCTGAAGAAAAGCAGGCCCAAACCATGATGCTGCCACCACCATGTTTGACAGTGGGGATGGTGTGTTCAGGGTGATGAGCTGTGTTGCTTTTACGCCAAACATAACGTTTTGCATTGTTGCCAAAAAGTTCGATTTTGGTTTCATCTGACCAGAGCACCTTCTTCCACATGTTTGGTGTGTCTCCCAGGTGGCTTGTGGCAAACTGTAAACAACACTTTTTATGGATATCTTTAAGAAATGGCTTTCTTCTTGCCACTCTTCCATAAAGGCCAGATTTGTGCAGTATACGACTGATTGTTGTCCTATGGACAGAGTCTCCCACCTCAGTTGTAGATCTCTGCAGTTCATCCAGAGTGATCATGGGCCTCTTGGCTGCATCTCTGATCAGTCTTCTCCTTGTATGAGCTGAAAGTTTAGAGGGACGGACAGGTCTTGGTAGATTTGCAGTGGTCTGATACTCCTTCCATTTCAATATTATCGCTTGCACAGTGCTCCTTGGGATGTTTAAAGCTTGGGAAATCTTTTTGTATCCAAATCCGGCTTTAAACTTCTCCACAACAGTATCTCGGACCTGCCTGGTGTGTTCCTTGTTCTTCATGATGCTCTCTGCGCTTTAAACGGACCTCTGAGACTATCACAGTGCAGGTGCATTTATACGGAGACTTGATTACACACAGGTGGATTCTATTTATCATCATTAGTCATTTAGGTCAACATTGGATCATTCAGAGATCCTCACTGAACTTCTGGAGAGAGTTTGCTGCACTGAAAGTAAAGGGGCTGAATAATTTTGCACGCCCAATTTTTCAGTTTTTTATTTGTTAAAAAAGTTTGAAATATCCAATAAATTTCGTTCCACTTCATGATTGTGTCCCACTTCTTGTTGATTCTTCACAAAAAATTACAGTTTCATATCTTTATGTTTGAAGCCTGAAATGTGGCAAAAGGTCGCAAAGTTCAAGGGGGCCGAATACTTTCGCAAGGCACTGTACATCAGCTGACAAGTGTTTAGCTGATATCCCATCACGCCTTTCTTCTTAAAGGCATGCAGCCTCTATACATGAACCCCCAATATCTCTCACAAGCACCTCGGTACATATTTTTAAAATGTCACAACAAAAGGAATACGCTTTTTTTTTTTTGGAGCATATGTATAGCTATCATGCACTATATATCACCTTACAGTACAATAATACAACAAAAAATGGACTGAATGATAATACCCGAAAATAATAATATTTAATAAAAAGTAGCGCAAATAAAATTAGGCGGTGGATTGCGCCGATCGCCGGCTTATTTTGACCCCCTGCATTCATTGTCACTATTTTTGCTTTGAAAATAAATCGGTTATTTTTTTAAGCAGTCATTTTAACGGTTTTAGCCTCTCAAAGTGCTTAACACAAAACCCGCCCCTTTAACTCTCTGATTGGTTAAATGTTGTGTCAAGATGTAACACAGCTGTCATGTGGTTCCAAGATTTTAATTTTCATCAAGCAACGCGCAAGTGACCTACTCTGCTAGAAGCGCAATCAATCCTTATTGTTAAAGGCACAATAGCATCTGCAAGACGGGCGGATCGGGTTATTTCAGCCCGGCGGCGACAGCCTGAAAAGGCCTGGGGAGAAGCCTGAGGTTCTATTCATTTTCTCGCATCACTGCATATTTTCGCTTGTTGCATCGCATCTGGTGTGTAGCAGCCTTTACTGTATATCACAAATAGTGTGTAGCAACATAACATTTCTAATTACACTGCTGACTTTAAGCTTGTATGGGAAACCAGGTGGTAGTATATATTAGGATGACTTTCCCTTACCTAAGTGTTTGTGGACACAGTCGTGGTAGTACAGGCTGAGCAGGTCAGGGTAGATGGTGGGAAGCTGCTTGAGGGAGAGGAGCCTCCTAAGTTTGGAGGAGCAGCAGCGCTGCTGCAGCTGAGTAAGCAGCCTTTCCTCAGAGAGGGTGGTGGGCCGGAGCTCCACGCGGTGCTCCTGCAGGACCTGGTCGATGTAGCAGCCCTGGAGCTGTGGGAACAGCGTCTCCTTCACCACCACCATGGGGATGAAAATCGTCCCTGCCCTAATCACATGGGGGAAGGGGCAGTTCTTGGTGTAAATGTAGATCTCCAGTTGGGACAGGATACAGCTGAGGGCTGATGCGATCTCCCCAGACTTTAGCCACACTTCCTTACCCCGAGGGGCTTTGAGGACCTCCAGAATACGGGAGATGTTCTTCGTCTTGGATGGTAAGGATATGGATTCATGGTCCTCCTCCATTTTGGCCAGTAGGCCCTTCAGTTCTTCCTCAGGAGTGTGAAACATGGAATTGGCAATCAATCTGTTGAGGGACTGGTGGAGTTCCATAAAATATCGGTGAGAATGCTTGTTTGTCTTTGCACTGCTGTCGGCCTCACTCAAGGAAGGGGACACCTCCGGTGCACGAGGGGAAACGGTTTTAATGAGATCTGGTAGGATGAGCTTGAAAGTGGGCAACTTAAGGGACTGGACAGAAAGGTGTTTTTCGACAGTTGGTGACGGTTCATTGTTCGTATTCTGCAACGGAGGTGGAGTCACAACCAGCTTTGTGGGGGCCGGTTTAAGGACTTGGAATTTTTTGTGCATGAAAGTGGTTGTACTGCTGCTCACGGGGCTCTCAGATGTGGGAGTCGAAACTACAGTTTGAAAATCTCTCTTTTCAATTCGTTCCAAGTTACATAGTGTCTCCCTTTTCTCATGGACTATCGCTCTATCCCCCGTTTTATAGTCACTAATGTTGTCTGTTAAAAGTTTGCTCTGGCTGCCAGGTTTTTTGACACTGAGATCCAGCACAGTATCCTGACATTTCATCCTCACACCACCAACCATTTCTCCCTCAACCACATGGCCATCCAGGTTTGGCTGCATCAAGTTGCTTTTGTCAGCCTTTAAATCAAAATGGGCTGTTGGCTGCCTCGTGTCACAGACAGTCTGTTTGCTCTCTCTTTTTCCCCAATCGGCAGCCTCATTTTTGGCCTCTGTCTCTCTTTTGCAAGAGTCTCCACCAGTTATTGGGGACGACCTAGAAGCAGGCCTCTCAGTTTCCTGTTTTGAGTAACTTTCACTCGCTTGCCTTTCGGTTTTTTGCCTTGAACATGGAGAGGATTCCTCTTTTTCGCTATTTGGAAAAGACAATATTCCTGATGCTTCCAGGTAGGCCTTGTACGGAGCCAAGCTGAATACCTTATTGATAACAGGCATGAGGGGGGAGGAGGGAGAGCGAGATTTATCTGTATTGCCACCATCTAGTGCGTTCTGGTCTTCCTTCCCAGACATTTTTTCTTCGTTTCTCTTGGAGACTGTGACTTCATAGAGGTCACTGCTGCTTTTGTGTTCCCTCCTGGGGGGAGAGTCAATTATAATTGGACTGCCTGTACCCCCTTTACTACTTAGTTTGCTGCTATTATTATTATCATCATCATCATCATTATTATTAGTCTTCTGACCTCCATGCTCTGCTATGACCCCTCTATTTTTCCCCAATGGAGCGATACTCCTTTCTTTGTGAAGCCCAATTCGGCAGAAAGACTGATCTTCCAGGAGATTATTTGATGTTTTTTCTTGCATGGTCTGCCGTGCTACAGAAGCATCCTTCAGGACAATATGTGCTGGATTTTCAAGCCTGTAAGATGCACGAACAGGTTGGAATGCACTGGTTGCTGGCCGGTACCTGCCAAGATCATTGTGTGGTGGCATTACCTGGAGATTTTGGGAAGTGCAATCCACAGGACAATCAGCAAAATCCATTCGAATGTGTGTGCCACATCCTTCAGGAAGACTCCCCTTATGCCCTGGGCTCAGAGGCACTTTGTATCCCGAATAAGGAAGTTCATAGTCCCTTTGTGACGGTGCATTCCGAACACCTGCTGAAACCACTGAATAGGGCATTGAAACTGCGCTATATGGAGGTGGGGGAGTGTGAAAAAGATATTGCTCTGAGGTGGCAGGATAGGCGTTTCTTGTACTGGGCTGCTTGGGAGAAGCATCCCCCATAAGCTGCAGTCCCAAATCTTTGTAGCTTGCAGCTTTCTCAATGTTCAGACCTCCCTGTGGACAGAGATACACATGCCTCTGGTGCAGCTGGGGGTATTTGGAAACAGGAGATTTCGGTTGGTAGACTGGGGGAGGCATGTGTGAGTGAGAGACTGTCACCCTCTGCATTTCATGGTAGTTCTTTGGAGGCGACTGTGACATGTCGTGATAGATTTTGGAAGCAGGCTGTATGCTGCGATAACTCTTGGTGGGGGGAATGGGCAAAGGCCGTGAGGGGCCATCATATGACAGGCTGTTATAGTCTCGCTCTGCAAAAGTGGGCAGCTTCATTGCCCCTGGCTGTCTAGAACTTGGGAAACCTCCATGACCAGCATCCTTGGGATGTGGTCTGCAGCCACTGCCCTGTTCCAGCTGCAGAACCCCTGGTTCAAACAAGCCGTTCCTCTTTTCCATAGGCGACAGAGGTGCATAGCAGAGCCCTGACCCTGATCTCCATTCGCCCTCGTAAGGTCGCCCGGGAACCCGGTCAGCCCCAGTATCTATGCTGAAGCACATTCTGGATTTGCACCCAGGGTCTGTGCAGCAAACCCTATTCCTATAGACAGGCTTTGGGACAGCCAGGACCGCAGAATGCTCAGATTGTGGGGACCCAGTGGCATTTCCCATTGCCAACTTCCTTAGAGCTATTGGAGCATGGAGTCCGGGGGCATTGGGACTGTGTGTAAGGTTCTCGTGCCTTTCAACAAAATCTGCCCATTTATCATTTGCAATTCGGTCTTGAACCAAAACAGGTGAACTCTTCTCAGTATGGAATGCCTGGCCAACAATCTCTGGCTCTGACCTGAATATAAGACCATTGGTAAGGTGCCTCTCAGCAGCCAAGGGGTGGACAATGGAGTTCCTTCCATTCTGCAGGTAAGCCCCTGGGGAACTCCATTGCACAGGAAGGTCAGCTCCATCTTGGTCTTTTAGGCAGTAGGTGAAGTAGGTCCCACTGTACTCAGGAGAGTAACCATGCAAAGTTCCAGGCTTGCACAAGCCAGTAGCTATCCTATGGTCAGCTCTCGTCTCCAGACGGGGGACCTTGCTGTGGACCAGAGGGTCCACGTAGCCTAGCGTTCGCTTGCTGGCCATCATAGTTCGTTTATTCTTTGAGGATTTCTTGGCAGAAGGAAGGGGGACTGCAGAGAAAGAGAAACACACATTAGAGAATTACAGAATAGCAAAGAAATTAGTTTGTGCTTAATATGATCTCCATAAAATAAAATGTCATGCTAACCAAAAGCCTATATGAGAAATGGAAGTATCTAGTGGAAACTAGTGAAAATAAAGGAACTCAGATGTGCGACAACAGAATACTGTACTGCACTTTTTTTTTTTTTGAGAATGTCCAATTACATTCCTTCACCACAGAAATTCCCAACAGCTCAGGAGAACTGAAGGTCATTGGGACGACTAAGCCAGCCCTGGAAGTGTCCACTTGAACTCACCAGGATAATAGTGTCCACTGTCGTGTGATAAGGAGAAACAGTCCTTGACGGTTTTGCCTATCTAACACGCTGGACTGCCAGTCAATGTGTCCGACCTGCCCTACACACCACATGGCTATGCTTTAACCAGATGAGCCACTCTGGGACCTTTTGGGGCTGGTTTAGCAATACTAAATTATTTCCCTTAGCAGGGTTTCCCCTGGGTTCTAGATTTTTGTAGTCACTAGTGACTAATCTTTTTTAAAAACATTAGTCACTCCAGATATTCAGTAGTCACTACTGGGGCACAGCTCAAGTTTTCAAGGGTGTTATGAGGCCTGTTTTTATTTTATACCTTAAATCACTGTATTGACCAAAACAATTATTTAATTAAACCATTTTAATAATGCTCTACAGTTTAAATAAATTGGTAATTTACAGCTGTAAAATTTTAGAACATTAAAACTCAAGAACCAGATTTATTTGCCCTGAAAAGCTACATACAGACACAGAATGCATTATGAATTACTTATACCATGTATGTCTTTTTACAATAAACAGAAAAAAAACATTATATACAACCCATGGAAACAGAGTTTTGCAATAAGGCTGAAACTTTGCTACTTGTTTTCTTTTTCTGTTATCTGATGCTTGTGAGCTTTGTTTGTTCTTTTTTTTCTGGTGTTCCGAATCCAAGTCTTCATTTTCTACAACGTGTTCTGGTTGTTCTGTTTGTCATTGAAACAAATAAATATCGACTTGCAGGCATGAACGCACACAGGAAATAAAAGTTAAAGACTAGGCGTTTAGTTTTTAAAATGTCTTTTTTTGTATCCCAGACAGACTGCAGTAACCGCCCAACTGTTTATATTACATTTAAACAACAGGGCCTATTTAAAATGTACATGTTTAATATGTAAATGAGCCGTGTGTGCACTGAACGCTCTGTCACAGCTCGTCAGTCTGGTGTTAGCGATTAAACGTTGATTACATGATAAAAGTCTGCAATAGTTTGGCAAGTGGTACTGAATAAAATGCGTTGTCTGCCATTTCAGAATTTTTCTCGAGTACCCCCAGGGGTACGTGTACCCCAGTTTGAAGAAACCACATTACCAACAGATACAGTTTAATAGTAGTAGTATTTAAATGCCGTTGTCCTGATTGGTAAATTCTTCCAGCTTCCCCTTTAATTTTGACAATTTCCATATAAAAAATGGCATTTTTATCTTGACATTTTTTATTCTATTTTTATTCCACCACGTAAATATTTGGACAGTTTTCAAATCAATTGTTGCTTTATTTTTACAACACACGTTGGTGTTGTTGATAATATTATAAACGCGTATATCTGCTTCAGGTTAAACGATGGCCCGTGTTACAGAACACTACAGATAAAATGTCAAATATACACTATGTATTTCGTTGGTTTTGTGGATTTGCTATGTTTTTAACTTATTTTAATACTGCACATAATGATATGGTTTTGACAATGCTACTTACCAAAACCATGCTGCACGTGAACTGTATTACATAATAATTTCCTTTATTCCGATTCCAGTGGTATTTTCTCAATGCAAGATGTATTGTAGGCATATATACAGTGCCGTATAAAACCACATACACTGTATATATATATATATATATATATATATATATATATATATATATATATATATATATAATTTTACCATGCTCGTTATAGGCCTACTGGCGAAATGGTCAAGAGACAGTTGGTGCTTAACACATATGGAATAATTTTAGCCCTGAATTTTAGCATTTTTGGTCATAGAAAAGACATTTCACATATTTTATAACGCTACAGCAGGCTTTTTTTTTTTTTTTTTGTCAATGATGCGGTTTTCAGTTCACAAATCTTCTGCACACAGTATTTTTAAGCACAACTATAATAACCTACATTTCAACAGTCACTGCCGAAGCTGATTACTTATTCTTCCAGAAGTAATGGTCGAATGTAACAGGGATACAAGGTTATATTTGCGCAATATGAAACTGAGGCACTGATTGGCTGACTGCATTTACGTCGCCTACCACGGGATCAGAACGTTGCAGAGTCAATGAATCGATGAGGCTGAGGCGCTGATCTGATCAGAAGCAGTGACTCTATGGTTTAGCGATCCCTTCTTTTCAAGAAAGAGACATTGTGTGTGACTTTAACAAAAGGGATTTTTTTTTTTTTAATAGTACAAACAGAAACGATCGTCACTAGTGAGGATTCCACTTTTTTTTTTGTCGTCACTTTCAAAAAACATTCGCAAATTAAGAGAGTGACGAGCGACAGCGAAACCCCTGCCTTAGGCATCAGCCTTGCAGTTGGAATACAGCCTGAAGTTGAAATTCAGGTCAAAAGTCACAAGATACTTCTTTGAACTGAATATTGTAAATACTCTGTTTCATTCTCAAGGTGCAGTATTGGCTTTAAGCCAGAAGCATAGAAACTTTTACACAGCTAAAATGACATCACTGTCTTTTCTCTAAAAGCAGATAAAAAAAAATGACATAAGGAGAACTGTGCGGTTCCCAGTGGGAAACCGGAGCATTTTTGCAAGGTTTAAGCATGTGCTAGACTAGTAGTGGTCTGCTCACAGCAAGGCAAGATCAACAAGAAGAAAAATGGACGACTGAGTATCAAGGCCCCTGCAATACAAGACTGGCTGAAAACGTGTATGGGATTGGTGATGCACCTTTAATTGTGTAGCTGTGATATGGGAAACAGCATGCTGCAGCTCCCATGCTTATTTTTTCCCTAAATGTTTTTTTTTCTCAGCAGTACACTTCCTCACTACAGTCCCACTTGTCTCTGCATTCTGCTTTCACATTAAAATGGTCAGTTTGGAGAAATAAACTTGGTTTTCCCTGCAACAGCTAATCCTGCTTTAGTGCAAAACTCACGCTACATACTGTTTTTCATTATAGTGACATCTTAAATTACCGTGCTTGCTTCTTTGGCTGAAGAGATATTATCAGCTCATCATCTAACTAGGGAATCTGCTGCACAATTAAATCATCCCTACACTCCTGACGGTAAACAATGTAACCGAATCTATTGTACCTGGGACAGTTGCGGCTGGTAATGATGCAACAGACGAAATAAATGTGTTTGTGGGACGCAACTTTATTTAGGCACTCTATAACTTGACTGGTGAAAGATAACATTAGTTTATTGGAGGTCACAAAAATAAAACTCTTTACATCTTGATACAGTAACCTTTACTTCTTTTTGTTTAATTATTTAGCTTTTTGCTGCATTACAGCCCTTAATTCAAATTATTTGTTTTCACTGCATTTTGTTAATGGTGTGTGTGCAACACACAAACCTTAAGTGTACTTTTATTTTTCACTGTTCTTGTTCTAAATTTCTTTAAAAATGCAACTGTTCATTTTAAGCTACATTTTTACACAACAGTACTCCCACACGTTTGGTCACCATCCCAACCGTTGCAAGAAACTGTGGTTACCGTACCGTGTTAATACAGCACCCCTCTGCACTGCCAAGCATTTGTATATCAGCAGTGGATTGCACCGGTCGCCAGCTTATTTTGAAAACCCTGCACTAGAAACCTCCATTTGCTGAATAAATCCTCAACAATTCAAACTGCAAGATGTTATTTAAATATTTTGATCTGATCTACTCTGCAAAATCTAAAATCAGCACACCTAATTACATATGGCACCTTAAAAAGAAAATGACTGACTGATTTGAATGTGATGGGTAAATTGTAGAAAGCGAGAGATGCACTTTGACAATACAGACAAGTACATTTTCCCCCCAGTAAAGCAGTTTCTTGATGTGAGAATTTCCATAACATGATGGCTTTCACTGTGCATGAGATCAAAGCTCCTTAACCTCTTTACAAAACCACTTGCATGCATTCAATTTGGAGATCAAAAATGGGTACGTGGAGCTGCTGTGAATACACATGAACAATTTAACTGACATTTAGCTTTAAATATGCACCAGAATTAATAATCTAATCGAGAAGGATACGGGTATATAATAGTATCTAACCATGTACTAAATGGAACCGGGAAAGGATATTAGCAGTATGCTTTTAGCTGCAACTCATCCATTCACTCAGCGCCTTTCAAGTACATTTTCATTTCTATATTGCCTACTTTCAAAGCCTTCAATTCTTCACTCATATTACTATCAAGTAATTTCAGCCTTGGACAATGTCTGCTTTCTTCATGTACCGTTCAGTATGTGACAGGACCTCATGTTTCAACATGGGCAATATTTGTGCAAAAAAATATATTGTTAATAAAATATATTATAATACCATAATATTTATTTTTTATGTTATTATTTTGAACCATTAATATCTCAGCAATGGTAGGGGGTCAAAATATAAAATAATGTCATTTTTCAGCAGACCTAAAGAGAAAACTGTAAACACTACAGCTATAGTACTCTGCGCCGAGGTAGCGGTCTCTGTTTTATTTAGCAGACGCCTTTATCCAAGGCAACTTACAGAGACTAGGGTGTGTGAACTATGCATCAGCTGCAGAGTCACTTACAATTACGTCTCACCCGAAAGACAGAGCAAAAGGAGGTTAAGTGACTTGCTGATGGTCACACAATGAGTCAGTGGCTGAGGTGGGATTTAAACCGGGACCCCCTGGTTACAAGCCCTTTTCTTTAACCACTGGACCATACAGCCTCTGTTGACTTGATTTCCTACACTGGTTAGAATATGATTGGATTTGTAGTTGTGAGGTTATTTTGAATGTGCATTTGAGAGGTGGTGGTTTTTAATCACGTCTGCTCAGATAAACAAACCCAGAACACCAGCGGCTGTGTGAGAATGCTGCCCACTAAACACAAGCCAGCCCTGTCTTTAATTAATGTTTTTGTGTGTGTGTAATTTTATATATATATATATATATATATATATATATATATATATATATATATATATATATATCGCATTGTACTTCATGCAGATTACTTTTATGTATGTTAAATATCAATAGATATTGGGATGTTAAACACAGTTCTTTTTTAGCATATGGTAACTCTTATGCAGTTCCACATGACAAAACTGCTGTAAATTCATGCTTTCAGAATAAATTTGACCTTAAACATCCGGTTAGCATTTTAGGTCACCCATTTTAATGCTAATTAATGACACACAATGCCAACTGAGTATTTCACTTTCTAGACTTATGCCCAAGTCAAATATGTCTCATAAATAATGTTATAACCAGACGTCACCCGATTGTTGGTTTGCATGCACCCTGCGTATGGCCCTAAAATTTAAATGAAGATTTTACATAAAAACAAATGCGTAACCGACCCCCCTGAAGCAAGACATAACAATGTGAGGTGGCTGGAGGGGCCTGTAACTGACCTGTAAAGTGTGCATTACCTCTCAGGGAAGCAGCCTCAACCAGCTTGACTGTGGTTACAAAGAAGTTTCTACATGTGACACTTCTATGCAGGACTAGTAAATTTAAGAGATTCCTTTAAAATTAGCATGGCAAGCTTTTTTTTTTTTTTTGCACTTATGTTTATAAAATAAATGAAAAGGATACCATATTATATCTTATGGTAGGACACGATGAACCGTGATATTTTCCTTATTTTATTTAAAGTTTAATGTGAGACTGTATGCAAAAAAACGTGGTTGCCTGCAAACAATAATGTTCATGCAGAGATTGATAGTGTCTGCATTGAATGTATTAGTAAGTAATCTAGCAGCATTGCCCCAATGTTTCAATCACACTGTGTGTAGAGGATGTTTTTGTCAAGCCCGACCTAAGCGAAGGCAGGTTATTGTTGACCACAGCAGAAAATTTAACGATGGAAAGCAGCACAGTAACATTGAAAATGTGTGCCGGTGTCACAGCCTAATGCTCACCCTCGTGAATTGCATTTTAGGCTAATTCTCATGGGGGTTAAAGTTAGCCGGAGGTGAGCATTAGGCTGTGACATCGGCGTGTTTAAAATCAACAGTGTGGCCTTAATAATGGATTTTGGTTTTTTTTTGTATTAAGGACTTATCCTAAATTCTTGCTAGGAGTCATGTTGCTAAGTCTAAACTGTGAAGCATGACTCAAGTACCAGTGTTATGCCAAATAGTTTTATTGGAAGAAAAGAGTTGCATTTGTAGTCCGCGTGCATGCAATTTTTTCCGCCATCTTGGAATCTTGTCTGCGAAAACGTGTTTCAATGGATTTGCTCTGAACGTATTCAATGCATCCTTAATTGTTGCAAGAACCTGTTGCTGAGGATCTCAACCTTCATTATATATAGATAGAGATAGATAGATAGATAGAGATATACACACACACTGTCTAGAACATAAAATCTCTTTTTAATACACTTAGTGTCAGAGAGAGCTAGGTTTGCATCCTCTGCACATGATTACACACAAAGGGTAAATGGAAACAGTATTGTGCTCCGCTACAGTAGAAAATGCACTAATTACCAGTACAATGTTACTGTTACCACTGTGAGACACTGTTTGACAGCAGTAATCGGGGAATACAAGAAACCTCATTTTGAACGGCACCATCAGAGAGACAGGACATTAGTTTAAGATCATTTGCAGCTGAAGACGGCAACGTCAGATCTGAGCCAATGCGGATATGATAACGTCAACTACTCAGTATCTATAACCTACAGTGGAAACATTGCATCATTCACAACTATCTTAAGCATTTGTGAGCGCTAAAAACACGACCACTCCCTTGGGCATTTCATTTGTGTCCCTACAGTATTGTGGAAAACTAATGCATACATATTTTGGAGCCAAGGTACTGCTTGCCAGTCCTTATACATATTACTAAATAAATTCTTGAATTATACCGGTATAGAAAACAAGAGGTCATGGAGAGGGCGGCACTTCAGTATTTGGTTACTGTAGAGAACTTTAAAAAAAACCCTGTCGGGTTCAGAAGTTTTTGCAAAACTCATACAATAGTTTTTTTTATTATTATTATTATTTTATAAAGATTAAATCAGTACACAAAGCAAACCATGTTTTATTACAAACACTTGCACAACCAAATTGAACAATAATTGCGTCACTTGTATGTTTCGCACGCAATTTACTGTATCGTGACAAGTATCATAACGTGAACAGACTCGGAATGGGGTGTTGTTTTGAGTGCCTTATGCCTGGAGCGGTAGGCCAGTTCAATTTTGACTCGATTAAACATCTCACACAAAATAATACACTTCCTGGCTTCTGTTATTTCATTGCAGATCTCGTGTTAAGAAACACTTATAACTCAACATCAAACCAAACAACGCATGGGACAATGCCATGGAATGAAACGTGGAATGAAACGTGGAATAATTTTAAAATCGCAGCCATGGACATAACAGCATCAGTCTCTGGCCACAGTTGTCAAACTAATTTACTTCTTAAGCATTTCACACACACAAACAACAATCCTTAAATAATCCAAAAACATTCTAAGATTTTACAGTGCTATAAACAACCATTTTAAAACACACGTTTACGTTAGTACGTTTAACGATGCCTGACCTCCCAAATTAATTAGCATAGCCCTCCATACAAGACCGACACCCACCCGTTGGCACTACACTTTAAAGTTTGCTGTAATCCCAAAGCTTTTTTTTTTTTTTTTTTTTAAAAACAAGACAGGGTCAAATACAATTATTTTCAGGAACACAGCTTGCTTCCTCCTTTTCGATGTAAACATAACCAATGACGCAAGTGAAAAAAAAACACCCTTCTTCGTAGCCAGATCGAGGTTGAAAAGTATCGTTCACCAATTAATTTTGCCAAAAGTACGCGTGAGGCCAATGCAGGTTTACCAAGCAGAAATGTATGAAAGACCACTAGCCCAAGCGCACTGAATTCTACACACTTGAGCGAACCGTGCTAATCGAAATGTAGCACATTGCACGTGCATCATTTTGGCTACATCTAGTTATACACAGGTACTAATCTCACATGTCTTATTCTGGTTACCAACAGTGCAGCAGCACCAGTAATACGTACGATTTTTTTTGTCTTCAGCTAATCGCCCTTCCACTATTAAAACCATGTCCTGTTTGTTTAGGATTTACGGGTAACATAAATCATTACTGTACTTAACTGAAGTCTTACGCCAGCTACTCAACGTATTTGTAAAGTGCCAAATTACAAAGGCAGCCTATAGTTTGTGCATAGTGCAAACAGTAAAAACAGCCTACTTTGAAAATAAAACAGCCGACTTCATTGTGGTGGGAAAGAAAAATCAAAACATATACTGGGCGTATATAAAATTTCGCATTAACAAAGTTTATAACGAAACCTTCACAAACTAAGTGCAACCGGATAACTACGCTGTAAGATGTTCTACTCGACTGTCGGTTTATTGACATCAAAATTAAACATTATACAACATTTAGGCAGTTTCAAATCAAACACTACAACTAAGAAAAGACCGTACCTTTGTATTGCTACGAATGGGATGATCACTAGTTTTTCCCAAACACCTGCATCTTCTTGTATCCAAAAAACACATTTTTAGAGGTTAATATCAGGATATATTAATAAAACGGCTGAATAATATCAGGGTTTGGTATCCGCAAAGCTGTTATTAATTACACATCCACAGCATTGTCGTCCCGCTGCAGAAATGCAACTGCTTGCCTGCTGTAGCGGTGTCTGTGCAGCCAGCACTCTCGCTCTGTGTGCGCGCGCTCTAGCGAATGTTTTGCTGGGACTGAGGGAAGTCTCATGATACTTTGGAAACAAAGCAGCCAATTAGAAGCAGCCAAGTGAAAAAGAAAAGTGAGGCCTTCTTTTTTGAATCGGGGGCAGAGGTTCTGATGGCGGCGACTTGTCCTGTATTCGTCCTTTGTGGGTTTTTTTGATTTGTTTTGTTTATTAACATCGTGATGAGGCTGCTGTTATGCAAGTGCTCACGCTAATTACACATTGAACGTGTAATGATTTAATTACTCTTAAAATTCATTGAGGTCGGGACAAACACGCTCTTCAGATTGGCTCATCAGGGCACGTTCAGGAATTTCTGCAACCAATGTTATATCGAAACTTTTTTTTAGATGTTCATTAATAGTTGCCAGTATCATAAATGTGCCTTTTATAAGAGTAATGTAAGGAACAGGACTAATTTGGGGATAAAGGTCCAGTTAACTGGTTTTGTGGATACAGTAATTCACCTACACCATGAAGAGAGCCATGTTTTCCAAGGATATTCTTTGGCATAAACTATTGAGAATATCTGAATGTGATGTTATATGAAAGTGTAAGTCAGTCTGCAAGTCAAACTTTTACATAAATTGGAGGTAGGGACAGCAAATGGAATACGCTGTACTTAAGATACTGTTTCATGTTACTGAATCGTGATATATATATATATATATATATATATATATATATATATATATATATATATATATATATATGCTTACGATTGTAAGTCGCCCTGGATAAGGGCGTCTGCTAAGAAATAAATAATAATAATAATAATGAATATATATATATATATATATATATATATATATATATATATATATATATATATATATATATATATGAGTGTGTGTGCGTGTGTGCGTGTGCGTTAGTGCGTGTAATTACTAAATAGCATCATATGTATTTATAAGTTATACTATAAGTAAGCAATTGGAGTTTTAAACTTTATTTGTAGACGCATCATAAAGCATAAAGCTAAACAAATATTTCCTTAACAGAATTAGCTGAGACAGCAGGAAGGGGCCCCAGTGTAGATCACAGCATGTTTGTTGGAGATAATCAGGTGAGAGATCTTGACATGAAGCAGAAGTGCATTATAAACTGTGGTCTTAGTGTGCATCTAAAGATAAGGGGAGACAAAGTAGTAAAAACATCTGCTTAAGAGATAGACGTGATCCCACAAAGAGGACAACTTTAAAACTCAAAGTTTATATCTGGCTTTCGCATATCCTTAAAAAATGACCATTACAGTGTTTCTGGTGATTATCATAGGGATCCTGAACATAACACATAAAAAGAAACAAACAAAAAAATCGCAGTATTTGAGTAATTGCAATTAGAACCATGTGGAATTTTTGCAAACAGCATACAAATGTTCCTCCTGAAATCAGACCTGGTGGTGGCAGTTTAGTATGTTAACTCACACTGGACGTTTACTGTAAAGGAAAGAGGCCGACTAAGTGGTTTACTTAGGGTTTTAAGCAACCTGAGGGATGTACTTCATATTCACAAGGCTGTTGCCGAATGTAAACAAAGTGTGTGAACTATAATCACAAGTTAGTGCCCAGATTAGGTTATCTGTTAAATATTAGAATCAGGTATTATTTAAACAATCATTATTGACGTTAAATTACCCTTGTTGTAAGGGATAAATAGGCCTTTAAAAAATATCATATTAACTCATGAGCAGAAGAAATTCCTACGAATCCCTTAATGATTCTCTGTAGATCGTTTCATTTAATTGACTATTTTCATGAAAGCAGTCAGTTTATAATACTGCCACACAATGTATTCAACTCCTTTGCAACAGGTATTTGGAGCCACACGCTATTTAATTACCCATTTTTTTAAAATGGAACATAATATTTTGTTTATGCTTTAAGTTTAATTTGCATAACCTTGTGTGATGGGGTCGCGTCAGCAAGGATACTCAGAGACCAGAAAGCTTACAGTTTAAGTGCTCACGCGCGTTTATTTGCATTTACAAATACACACAAAACAACAAACAATACCGCACAGGAACTTCATCACTATTCTTCCTCTACTAGCCATGATCACCTTTTAAATACTCCTGTGGCTGGAGCCTAATTAAGCATTTCATTATTTATTCTACATGTTTTTGCAGGGAGGAATTTAACCCCTTCCCTGCTACCCAATATTCCCCACACACCCTTGCACCGGCAGGGCTTTCACCCTGCCACTGCCACACCTTCAAAAACTCTATTTAATTATCTTATATGAATACACTGTGGGTGTTTGTTAACATAAAACCAAGAACCAAGTTCAAATATGTCACGTCAGTTAAACCAGCGCGCAGTCTGTGCTCATTATTTACCTGAAATCAGGCTTTGATTCTTCAGCTATGATCTTCAATCATCTCATTACCATCGCAAGATTGTTGGAACGAAGTTTCCAAGTTATTTAACCTGCCACAACATTTGAGTTTACATTGTATTGATATACTTTCATTGAGCAGTTGCACACTTTTATTCACAAAACACAATCAAAACAGGAACAAATAAATAATGTTTGGGGACAAAAACAAATGGTTTAAATAAACCAATCAAACCCCAAATCAAACTTGCTCCCACTGTTCAGGCTGGGCATTCACCTCAATGAACCCTCCTTCCCAAACAAAGCATCAGCATCTGGCTCCCTTTATATACCATGTCAATTATTCAATCAAGACCCAGACACATTCCACACGTGTATTTGGCAGGAATGGAATTTTAATTAAACTTTATTTATGCATTTTAAACAAACCACACTATGTACACGTGCAGGGCTGCTGCCCTGCCACACCTACATTTACAGTTGTTATTGGGTATTAGAAATGTTCAGAATTCATATATAATTGTATTGATATTTAAGTAATAAGTAATGTCAATTTACAGAAACTCTATATAAGTTATTATTCAATGGAATGGATTGTCCTCTCATAAGTTTCAGTGGGTGATGTCATAGCCATGGTGATATCTCAGGACATCGCTATGGTTCTCTGTATTTTTCGTAGTTGGTTATAATTTTAAATTACCTCATAGTCATTGTATAATGGCAATCTGGCACTCCAGTTGGTGTGCCTCACAGCGCACCCTGAGGCTTGGCAATATCCTACATCAACACACATTGTGCTGATTTGCTATATTACTTAATTATCTTATCTGGTCACACTATGCAAGGAGAGTTCAAGAGTTCGTTTTTGTGTTAATACGTGGTTCAAGAAATTCCCCCTGAATGAAAACCTCAATGTCATTAATACAGAGTTAAAGGGGCTCTTTTAGTTCATTAAATTAACGTAGCAACTTTTGAGCTGACTTTGCTTGAAGGGGAACAGAGCCGTCCTTTTCCGTCAACCCAAGTGAAGCCTCGTATTCCTTTTTTACACAACATTGACATTGTCCAGATCACAGGACCCAGATTCATCTTGTAGGATATTGCCAGTTTATATTCCTCCCCATGAAGTAACATACTCTCCTCCACTGAAAAAGAAGTCTGCCAGATCCTTCTGGAGTCAATCACTTTTACAGCACCTCACTAAAAATATCCCTGTTTACTGCGGAGCCATAACATTTCCATTAGGTAAGGTCTTGCATTAACCTTCATTCTTGTGGGTTTACATCAAATCTTGATTAATGGGGTACTTCCTCTCCGGCACTTGGTCTTGTTTATGGAGTAACCCACACACATCGTCCTACTAGTTCTGAGAAAAAACAGCTTGCTGTCCATACAAGAATAGAACAACTTACAGAATCCGCTACAGTATCGGAGATGATGAATTGCATTGCATTGCATTATAAAGACATATCTTTGAAACGTTTGTAGGATTATTTTTGGTCATTAACAACTGTACATGCTGATTAAATATGTTTTTGTACAAAATAAATACCAGAAAACTATAGTTTCCATTCAGATCAAGGTTAAGAAAACAAAGTCTCTTTAATGTATTGTATATAAACCATGAAGGGCTTATTTTTCATGATTTAAACAATAGCAGTATTTTTTCACCCTTTGGATAGACTGAATAGTCGCCTGAACAGTTAAAAAAATCTGCCTCTGAAAAAATGGCTTCTAAAGTCTGCCGCTTGCCTAGTTGGTTCTTAGACATAGGACTGTATGTAGTCATATCCTGGTTTGTTTGTAATATCTAGAAGGTAAGACTTTGCACCATACATAATTAGTGTTCATAGAATAAATTAATATGCCAAATACAGAACACGAACCAGCTTGTTTTAGTAAGTGCCATTTCCAGAAGGAATTGTTTCACTTATATTCCTGAACACACACTAAGGTAGCAATGTTTGTTGAGTAATGTTTGTTGAGTATGGTTTAGGAAGTACAATACAGCAAACCTGGTGCCAGTTTCACACACCACTTCTAGAGAACAGTCTTGCTAAATCTAGTTAAATTTTATAGAAGAAAAACATACTTTGAAAGAAAAATATATTTTAATCCTTTAGATTAGCAAAACTAAAGCCTGTCAAAAGGTTGTTATCTCTTAAACTATTGTTTTGTGAAACAGTTATAAAGAAGTCATTTGTAAAACTGGACCATCTGTGTTCAACAGAATTTTTAAGCATTTTTTAATAATATGTATATTTTAAATAGCTGTTCCTGTTAATATGTAAAAGGAATATTTAGTGTGGTTTAAATGAGTCTTCTATTCCAACAAATTTTGCACACCGATGAGGTGAATGCAGAAGTCATCAATGCGACACATCCTTTCTCTCAATATAGTAGTGTCGGTAAAGAAATTTATACTCCAATTAAACTCTTTCAAACTCATTTATTGAGTTTATCAAACAGATATTAATAGTTTGGTCCACTCATGAGCACCTAAGACATTTGTAAAACTGAAAAAATAAATTAATAAAAAATCAATAAAAATCGACTTACTGAAGCTGTAACCGCACAATTTTTTTTTCTCTTCCATTCGTAACATTCCCTGCAATAAATGTGCCAGCAGGTTTGAGAGTTGCAAAAACGAACATCCATAAAGTCACTGCCAAATGCTAGCCGGGTTCACCAGGGGCCCTGGCCTTCTCCTCAGCTCCGTACAAGCAAGCTTGTGGAAAGACGGTTCAGCCTAATATAGGCTTCACCTGCATTTTGCCGCAGTGACGTCCTGGAGTCTGCGTGGTAATACCAATACCAGCCCTGTGGATTGTGGCACGATCATCTTCACAGGTGCCCTGCCAGTCAGGAAATCCCGCATTGAGTTGATCAGCAAGTACATGTTCATGTACACACGGGACGCTTAACTAGGACCAAGCCCAGTTTGCATATGCAATGGTGGATGGGGTCCAATGCAAATGGGTAAAAAAACGAATAAAGTGGGCTGGCACTGTATGTATTCCTGTTGCTCTTTCTCTGCAATGGAAAAATGCAAATTCACCTACACTCTACACACTTGCCTTTCATATATTTTTATGGATTAATTCTACAATTCTACTGATTTAAGTTTTAATACAGTATATTCATATACCGTATTTTATTAGAGAATTTTACAGCACTGGTTGTCAACCACCTATTTTTAGGGATGAATGCCAGGAAAACCACAGCAGGTGGTTAATGAAATCTAGAGTGATTGTCCAATGCTGTAAACAGAATCCAGGGTGGCTTTTCCTGGCAGTGTGTTGGTTGAGCAAATCCAGCCCTTTGGCACATTCGTTAAGAAGTAGCCACTCCCACAATACACGTAAAACTAAAATCCAGAAAGTGTGTCATAGTATACATTTCACCACAGATTCTATATAAACACCCAGTCGGTGCGATTTGCCCAATTTCCAGTGGGGTGGATAAAATACACAAACTACAAAACAGCAGGAAAGCCTCTAGTAAAGATACATCACGTCGAGACATCATTTGCCAACATCTGCCACCATGCAAATGCAGTTACTGCCATTATCAAACATGTTTTATTGTTATTATTCTCGATAACTAAAAGGCAATAACAATGTACATTTATAGTAAACCAAAGAAATTTAAAAATAAATAAAAAGCACTCGGGACAAGTAATTGCACATAACCTCCTTGGTAACTTACCCCTGTAGGATGTGTATTTTTGCCTCAAGAATAACTGAGCATAGAACGTACGTATTTTAAACTGCCCTGACTTGCTGTACAGGACAATTCAGCCCGCTCAGTGATATTTATGTTCCATTACCACACAACTGCTGCTAAATTTACGCAATCCCAACAGAAACAACAGTTTCTTCTGAGGTGGTTTCTGATAACAAATTCCTTTGGCATCGAGAAGATTGCGTAAGGCTTGTGTATTAGTTGTTGACACATAAAGTCTGTTCAAAAACCTTTAGTGGGAGAGCACACATTATTAGTGTACAGAGCAAAAGGGGATAGTGTATGGAAGGCCATCTGGGTCAAAAACGTGTTATTTAGTACACATATTTCAACCAATCAGAATACATAAAAAACTATGCGTTCTAAATAAATGTAAATTAACTACGCATTTTCTACGTAGTGGCTGGTCATTTTACAGTAGTACTGACATAGTGACGTAGTGACTGGTCATTTTACAGTAGTACTAACGTAGGGGCTGGTCATTTTACAGTAGTACCGACGTAGGGGCTGGTCATTTTACAGTAGTACTAACGTAGGGGCTGGTCATTTTACAGTAGTACCGACGTAGGAGCTGGTCATTTTACAGTAGTACTTACGTAGGGGCTGGTCATTTTACAGTAGTACCGACGTAGGGGCTGGTCATTTTACAGTAGTACTAACGTAGGGACTGGTCATTTTACAGTAGTACTGACGTAGGGGCTGGTCATTTTACAGTAGTACCGACGTAGGGGCTGGTCATTTTACAGTAGTACTAACGTAGGGACTGGTCATTTTACAGTAGTACTGACGTAGGGGCTGGTCATTTTACAGTAGTACTGACATAGGGGCTGGTCATTTTACAGTAGTACTGACGTAGGGGCTGGTCATTTTACAGTAGTACTGACTAGGGGCTGGTCATTTTACAGTAGTACCTACATAGAGGCTGGTCATTTTATAGACATGCAGTGTAATTACAAGAGTAGCCAGTCATCTTCGGGATAACATCTTTTTAATTTCAGACATGAAATACTCATAAAAAAAATCAAGAATTAAGCCCAGAACACCGTCGCATTTCAACGGAGGAGGTCTAAAAAATCTTTGTGAGTGGGCATCACGCACTGCCTGATTTAAATCACGCACAATTTGTGTGTGTGGGGGGGGGGGTTCTGATGTTTGACCTGCCCTGGATGCAAAAAGTACAGCGGCAATGGGGCAAATCAGTGAAAATATGTGAAAACATAAGGCTATGTTGTGTAATATTCTGTATCTCATAAAATTCTGCATCCCCCGCTTATTGTACTATATGCAATCCCATGGTCTGGCGATTCGTCTTCTGCTCTTTCGCCACGGTCTGCTTTGTTGGAATCCCAAAGTGAACACTTTTTTCTAATGTTAAGATTAGGTTAAGAGTGAGGGTTAGTCTATGTTTGCATTATTACGGTATAATGTTTTTTACTAATTAAAAACCACTTGATTGCATATAGTACAATAAGCAGGTGATGCAGAATTTTATGGGGTACAGAATATTGTGTTGTAATATTCTGCATCCCCTTGAATTCTACATTAATTCAAACCTCTAATTAAAAGGTGCATACATACATTTCAAACATCAATACAAATGACTTATTTTCTGTCTAACAGTTGTTTGTATAACTTTACTATTTTTAAAAGATTCGATACTGGTCAATTTTTTCAGCAGGAATGATTGTGTTTCTCCAGCACTTTCAAGAACTCGAAAAAAAGAATCGTTTGAGCATAGCAATGACAACGTTGTTAGCATACTGACTTTTTAAAACCATGTGTTCTGTTGAGTCTTATTGGCTGACTCCCCTTGACTCGTCAGTGAATTCGCTGGTTCCCAGCGTCTATATGGTCGAAAGTATCACACACCGCTGCTAGAAGACTGTCCACAGAGACAGTGAAAACCAGCGAAGCAGTGCACTGCACGAGAGGCATACATGTTATTGGCTATGAATGTCATTGTAATTGTCATCAATTACAATTTCCAACAGCAAGACATTGTAAGTGCAAAATCTATTTTTCCTGCCGAGAATGAAAATTGAAAGTGAAGAGTCTGGGATAAAAAAGCAGAGCCATGACTTTGCCTCCTTCTCCTCCAAAATCACAGACATCTGCAAACTGTTCAATACTTTGCCTCCTTCCCCACCCACCCCCTGTCCTCTGCTCACTCACTCCCCATCACCCTCTGCTACCCCTACTATTCTCGCCCCTCTCTGATGCCAATCTTTGCTCCCTGCTTCATAGCCATAAACCCACCACGTGTGCTCTGGACCCCCTTCCCACTCACCTCTTCCAGGCTGCTGCCCCTGCTCTACTCCCTTTTCTCTCCTCTCTTCTCAACACCTCTCTGCTCTCTAGCTGTTTCCCCTCTGCCTTCAAACAGGCCTGCATCACCCCCATCTTAAATAGCCTTCCCTGGATCCCTCATCCCTCCAGAACTACCGTCCTCTCCCTTCTCCCGTCCCTGTCTAAAACCCTTGAGCGAGCGGTACATCACCAGCTCTCTGCTTTCCTGTCAACGTGCTCTCTGCTCGACCCCCTCCAATCTGGTTTTCACCCGGCACACTCCACTGAAACTGCTGTTCTCTCCGTCACTAACTCTCGACTCTCTGCCCGTGCCACTTTCCTCTTCTCTGTCCTAATTCTCCTCAACCTCTGCTGCCTTTGACACAGTCCACCACTCTATTCTCCTGTCCGCCCTCGCTGACCTGGGATTCTCCGGCACTGCTCTTGCCTCGTTCTCCTACCTCTCTGATTGAACGTACCGGGTGTCCTGCCATGGCTCACCATCTTCCTCTTGCTCTCTTTTGACAGGTGTCCCCCAAGGCAGTCCTGGGACCCCTCCTGTTTTCTCTGTACAGCCACTCCCTGGGTCCCCTCATCTCCTCCCATGGCTTTTCGTATAATTTCTATGCTGATGGTGCCCAGATCTTCCTCTCCTTTCCCCACTCACCACACAGACATTTCCTCCCGTATCTCTACCTGCCTGTCAGCCATCTCCTCCTGGATGCACTTGCATCATCTTAAAGTCAATCTCTCCAAATCAGACCTTTTCTTCTCCCCTCTTCCTCCCCCACCACTGATCTCTCTATCTCTATTCCTTTTTTCATCCACCACCCTCTCTCTCCTCATCCACCAAGAACCTCAGTGTCACCCTCGATCCCTCTCCTACTCAGCACATCTGTACTCTGGCACGCTCCTGTCACTTCTTCCTCAGCAACATACGCAGAATTCGCCCCTTCCTCACCGACTACTTCACACGGCTCCTAGTTCAGGCCCTGGTACTATTCAGTCTTGATTACTGCAACTTCCTCCTGGCCGGCCTCCCTGCCTCTGGTATCTGTCCGCTCCAGTTCATCGAAAACTTTGCTGTCCACCTTGTCTTTTCCCTTCCTCGTTTCTCCCACACTACACCATTGCTCCGCTCCCTCCATTGGCTCCCTATCGCTGCTCGCTGTCTCGACCTTTCTGCTTCCTCCTATCTCCAGACTATCATTTCTCCCTACACTCACTCTCGCCTGCATCTGTAAACCTCACAACTCTTGACTACCCTGGACTATATGGCACCCAACTGTACCAGTACAATCAGCTTGTACTTGCACTGAACTGCTCTATACCTTGCCAGATTCTACTACTGCTCTTAATTATAACTATTTCCTGTATCTTATACTTGATTTTACTCTTATAGGTATCCGTAGTCACGTTTTTTGTAATTGCTCTTATTTGAAATCATTCTTATCCATCTATCATACTTACTACATGCTCTTAATGGACTTTACTTGTATAAGCAAATATTTTTTATAAAAGTTTAACTGCTCTTAGTTAAACTCTCTTAAATGTAATAATTTACTGTATTCCTCATTTTGCTTTTATTTGAAATTGATCTTATTTTCTACTGATTTTACTGTACTTTATAATTGTCCTAATGTGATATTCTGTAACATAATGTTCTGTAACATGACATGCTGTAATGTGATTGTCACAAAGACGGCCGGAGTGGGTGGCGTCAGACCAGATGCAGGAAATAAATAAACAGAGAGATGGGGTTTTGGTAAAGCTGAGCGCGTGATTGCGCTCAGCATTTAATAATTAAACAGAACAGAACAGAAAATAAAAGGTTGGAACACAAAAACAGGACACGGCACTGGTAGCCAAAATAAATAGACAAACAAAACGTACTAAACACTTAACAAACGGTGCACGGAGAGACAAACAAACACGGTGAGTACAACACTTATAGTTACGCTTTCTTTCACTATTTAGTTTCTCCTTCTCCACACCCGTTCTCCACTCTCGAACACCCAACCCTGAGTGCAAGAAATGTGCGTCTATATATACTATTGTGCTGGGATTCAATTACTAATTAATTATTCACTTGAATCCCAGCACGTGAATTAATTCTGTGCAACCCCGTGCTCACATATTACATTTAACCAGCACGTGAAGTGATTTGTGCTCTCCTCGTGCCTAAATACAAATCTACACTTTTTAAATACACGTGAAACACAGACCCGTTTATATCCTGTGTACCAATGACTATACACCAACATTAACACACGCAACAGACAACGCATAACACACAAATGCACACAGGGGCGGGGCGCATTGCCACATATACCCCCCCTTGTGCGCAGCACACATGGCCTCAACGGCCACCTCCCCCCTTAAAAATCCAGCAGTCCAGGACAAAGTCTCGGGCTGGGAAGGGAGGCTTCAGTGGGCCCATGCCTGGCCATGCTGTCAGCACCCCTGCCGGTAGTGGCACGGCTGACAGCCTGTTGGTTTGCTCCTGCAGCGAAACTGCTGCTGGGGAAAGTGGTCTCCTGACCTCTCCCCCTGTCTTTGTAGCCGGTAGCTCCCTTTGGTGGGGCTCCGGCCACAGTACTGCCGGCAGCGAAGAAGCTGCAGTGGGAGCAGGTCTCCGGACCTCCCCCACGATCTCCGGCAGCGAAACTGCTGCAGTGGGAGCAGGTCTCCGGACCTCCCCCACGATCTCCGGCAGCGAAACTGCTGCAGTGGGAGCAGGTCTCCAGACCTCCCCCACGATCTCCGGCAGCGAAACTGCTGCTGGGGTTGGTGGTCTCCAGACCTCCTCCCCCTTCTTTCGTGGCCGACAGCTCCCCTTTCTGGGGCTCCGGCCACCGTACTCCCCGTGGTGGAGGTACGGGAAGCAGAGACAGCTCCTGCTGTTCTGCTTCTGGCAGTGGCGGAGGCAGCTCCTGCTCCTCTGCTCCTGGAAGTGGCAGAGGCAGTTCCTGCTCCTCTGCTCCTGGCGGTGGTGGTGGCGAAGGCAGAGGCAGCTCCTGCTGCTCTGCTCCTTTCGGTGGAGGTGGCGGAGGTAGAGGCAGCTCCGGCTGCTCTGCTCCTGCCGGTGAAGGTGGGAGCAGCGTGTAGTCTCCTGGCGACTGAGGTGGGAGCAGCGTGTAGTCTCCTGATGACTGAGGTGGGAGCAGCGTGTAGTCTCCCCCTTTTTCAGGGGACTGGTGCTGCTCTGCCTCTCTTGCAGCGGACTGGTGCGGCTCTGCCTCTCTTGCAGGGGACTGGTGCGGCTCTGCCTCTGAAGGGGAAACCAGCAGGCATTCTTCCTCTGCTGGTTGTGCTGGGGAAACCAGCAGGCATTCTTCCTCTGCTGGTTGTGCTGGGGAAACCAATAGGCATTCTTCCTCTGCTGGTTGTGCTGGGGAAACCAGCAGGCATTCTTCCTCTGCTGGTTGTGCTGGGGAAACCAGCAGGCATTCTTCCTCTGCTGGTTGTGCTGGGGAAAGCAACAGGCATTCTTCCTCTGCTGGTTGTGCTGGGGAAACCAGCAGGCATTCTTCCTCTGCTGGTTGTGCTGGGGAAACCAGCAGGCATTCTTCCTCTGCTGGTTGTGCTGGGGAAACCAGCAGGCATTCTTCCTCTGCTGGTGAAGGTGGGAACAGCTGCCTCTCAGGCTTCGGATTCCCGCGGTCCCCCCGTCTGGCCGCTGGACGCTCGCGGTCCCCCCGTCTGGGCGCTGGACGCTCGCGGTCCCCCCGTCTGGGCGCTAGTTCCTCCTCTTCATACTGGGTGGGTGTCACAAAGACGGCCGGAGTGGGTGGCGTCAGACCAGATGGAGGAAATAAATAAACAGAGAGATGGGGTTTTGGTAAAGCTGAGCGCGTGATTGCGCTCAGCATTTAATAACAGACAGAAAATAAAAGGTTTGAAACACAAAAACGCTGGACACGGCACTACACGCCAAAATAAAAAGACAAACAAAACGGACTACACAGTGCACAGACAGACAAACGAAACACGGTGAGTGAGACAGTTATTCACTTTATATTTACGTTCTTTCTTATTATTTAATTTCTCCTTCTCCACACTCGTTCTCCACTCACCGAACACCTAACCCTGACTGAACGAAATGTGCGTCTATATATACTATTGTGCTGGGATTCAATTACTAATTAATTATTCACTTGAATCCCAGCACGTGAATTGATTCTGTGCAACCCCGTGCTCACATATTACATTTAACCAGCACGTGAAGTGATTTGTGCTCTCCTCGTGCCTAAATACAAATCTACACTTTAAATACACGTGAAACACAGACCCGTTTATATCCCGTGTACCAATGACTATACACCAACATTAACACACGCACGCATACATACATACACATAACACAAATGCACACAGGGGCGGGGCGCTTTGCCACAGTGGGGCATATGGCTAACGTGTGCCCATAAGCCCCACAGCCAGGGCATAACTCTGCTGCGAGGTTCTTTAAAAAAACCTCCCAGCCATCATCCCCGACCTCCTCCTTTTTGGGCTGTGGACGCCCCGACTCCTCCCTTTTGGGCTGTGGACACTCGGGTTCCCCCCACTCAGGCGTAGGACGTTCGGGTTCCTCCCACTCAGGCGTAGGACGTTCGGATTCCTCCCACTCAGGCGTAGGACGTTCGGGTTCCTCCCACTCAGGCGTAGGATGTTCGGGTTCCTCCCACTCAGGCGTAGGACGCTCAGGCTCCTCCCACTCAGGCGTAGGACGCTCAAGCTCCTCCCACTCGGGCTGTGGACGCTCAGGCTCCTCCCACTCGGGCTGTGGACGCTCAGGCTCCTCCCACTCGGGCTGTGGACGCTCAGGCTCCTCCCGCTCAGTTACTGGAGAGGGCAGCGACTGCTCCTCTCCCTCTTGCTCTCTGGAAGGCATCCCTCCCATTTCTGCAGCTAGGTAACCCAGCACCACCATGGTGAGGTCACGAACGGATGCCGGGTTGTGCTGTTGCTCCCAGTCCTCCCATCGTTTCCCATCTCGCATCTGCAGTGCGTGAATAACCCAGGGGAGGTCACTGGCGAAGTTCCCCTCGGGGTGCACCAGCCAGTCCCATATTTCCCGGGATGGTGGGGAACCCGGTGGCAGTGGGGGTAGAGGGGTGGCTACTGCCCCGTTGTGGCTGTCCTCCTCCCAGCCCGGCATGCAGGATGAGGGCTGCAGCTGTTGTTGCTGCTGCTGCTTCTGCTGCTTCCTGCAGCTCTTTCTTCCCATCCTCGCTTTACTATTTTTTATTTATTTTTTTCACAAAACCCCCTCTCCTGGTCTGACGCTTGGAGGCGCTATTATCCCACCGCTGCCACCACGTGTCACAAAGACAGCCGGAGTGGGTGGCGTCAGACCAGATGCAGGAAATAAATAAACAGAGAGATGGGGTTTTGGTAAAGCTGAGCGCGTGATTGCGCTCAGCATTTAATAATTAAACAGAACAGAACAGAAAATAAAAGGTTGGAACACAAAAACAGGACACGGCACTGGTAGCCAAAATAAATAGACAAACAAAACGTACTAAACACTTAACAAACGGTGCACGGAGAGACAAACAAACACGGTGAGTACAACACTTATAGTTACGCTTTCTTTCACTATTTAGTTTCTCCTTCTCCACACCCGTTCTCCACTCTCGAACACCCAACCCTGAGTGCAAGAAATGTGCGTCTATATATACTATTGTGCTGGGATTCAATTACTAATTAATTATTCACTTGAATCCCAGCACGTGAATTAATTCTGTGCAACCCCGTGCTCACATATTACATTTAACCAGCACGTGAAGTGATTTGTGCTCTCCTCGTGCCTAAATACAAATCTACACTTTTTAAATACACGTGAAACACAGACCCGTTTATATCGTGTGTACCAATGACTATACACCAACATTAACACACGCAACAGACAACACATAACACACAAATGCACACAGGGGTGGGGCGCATTGCCACAGATATTCTGATTTTACTGTAATATTCTGTGATATTCTGTAAGGGGTATCATCTGTCAATCGAGCAGTTTCTCCAACCGGTTTCTATTTTAGCTCCAGGGTAGAGCTCAGTTGTAAATCTTTATTAAATCAGATGCCCTCCTGATTGCCAATGGTATCCCCTCCCAGGTTCTACTGTAGACCCTTTCTTACAGACGTGCTCAAATTTGTTGGTACCCCTCACAAAAAACGAAGAATGCACAATTTTCTCTGAAATAACTTGAAACTGACAAAAGTAATTGGCATCCACCATTGTTTATTCCATATTTAATAGAAATCAGACTTTGCTTTTGATTTTTTATTCAACATAATATTGTAAATAATAAAACAAATGAAAATGGCATGGACAAAAATGATGGGACCGCTAACCTAATATTTTGTTGCACAACCTTTAGCGGCAATCACTGCAATCAAACGTTTTCTGTAGCTCTCAATGAGACTTCTGGACCTGTTAACAGGTAGTTTGGCCCACTCTTCCTGAGCAAACTGCTCCAGCTGTCTCAGGTTTGATGGGTGCCTTCTCCAGACTGCAAGTTTCAGCTCTTTCCATAGATGTTCGATAGGATTCAGATCAGGACTCATAGAAGGCCACTTCAGAATAGTCCAATGTTTTGTTCTTATCCATTCTTGGGTGCTTTTAGCTGTGTGTTTTGGGTCATTATCCTGTTGGAGGACCCATGACCTGCGACTGAGACAGAGCTTTCTGACACTGGACAGTACGTTTCACTCCAGAATGCCTTGATAGTCTTGAGATTTCATTGTGCCCTGCACAGATTCAAGGCACCCTGTGCCAGGCGCAGCAAAGCAGCCTCAAAACATAACCGAGCTTCCTCCATGTTTCACTGTAGGTATGGTGTTCTTTTCTTTGAAAGCTTAATTTTTTCGTCTGTGAACATAGAGCTGATGTGACTTGCCAAAAAGCTCCAGTTTTGACTCATCTGTCCAAAGGACATTCTCCCAGAAGGATTGTGGCTTGTCAATATGCATTTTAGCAAATTCCAGTCTGGCTTTTTTATGTTTTTCTTTCAAAAGTGGAGTCCTCCTGGGTCTTCTTCCATGGAGCCAACTTTCGCTCAAAAAGCAACGGATGGTGCGATCAGAAACTGATGTACCTTCACCTTGGAGTTCAGCTTGTATCTCTTTGGCAGTTATCCATGGTTCTTTTTCTACCATTCGCACTATCCTTCTGTTCACTCTGGGGTCGATTTTCCTCTTGCGGCCGCGCCCAGGGAGGTTGGCTACAGTTCCATGGACCTTAAACTTCTTAATAATATTTGCAACTGTTGTCACAGGAACATCAAGCTGCTTGGAGATGGTCTTGTAGCCTTTACCTTTACCATGCTTGTCTATTATTTTATTTCTGATCTCCTCAGACAACTCTCTCCTTTGCTTTCTCTGGTCCATGTTCAGTGTGGTGCACACAATGATACCAAACAGCACAGTGACTACTTTTCTCCATTGAAATAGGCTGAATGACTGATTACAAGATTGGAGACATGTGTGATACTAATTAAAGAAACTAATTAGTTTGAAATATCACTATAATCCAATTATTTATTATCTTTTCTAAGGGGTACCAACAAATGTGTCCAGGCCATTTTAGAATATGTTTGTAGAATAAGCAATAATTCATCTCTTTTCACAGCTTCTTTGCTTTATTCTATGACATACCAAAGGCATGCAAGTATACATGATAAAATAGCTTTTAATTTCATCACTTTTCAGGAGGAATGAAGCATTATTCCAATGAGCTGTAAGGGTACCAACAAATTTGAGCACGTCTGTATGTTACAGGAATAACCTGTATGTATCTGTTTGTTATCTCAGTATGTGTTCTTTCTGTTTCTGCAAGGTGGACTTTTAAAATGACCACAACAATAATTTCTTCCCCCACAGAAACAGTGAGTTTGTTACATAGTTACATTTCTGTGCAAACCCCATGTGGTCTTTTTTATCCACCTTGCTCAGGCTTGCCGATTTGTGACGTGAACATCCACGACTCCAGTAGCATCTACACACAAACTGAAAAAGTCAGTATTTAAACTTACTTCTGCAGAAGAATTGACATCACATCTACACACAAACTGAAAAGGTGAGTATTTAAACTTACTTTTTCAGAAGAACTGACATCACATCTACACACAAACTGAAAAGGTCAGTATTTAAACTTACTTTTTCAGAAGAACTGACATCACATCTACACACAAACTGAAAAGGTCAGTATTTAAACTTCCTTCTCCAGAAGAATTGACATCTACACATAAACTGAACAAACCCAAGCTTCAGCTATCTCAGTGTATTATTTCTCGTACTTTCCTCTTATTCTCTCCATTCAGGCTGGGCAACATTCCTTCACTGAACCATTCTCCACTGAACCCTTTTATAGTATGTAGCCAGGGGTAATTGACAGTCAATCATTCAATTACCACCTGGCCACATTCCACACTTTTAGCAATGTGCATTGTGTGGCTGAGCAAAGGCAGCCATCTTGGCCCCAGGCAGTTCCTCTACACCTGAGCCAAGATGGCTGTCAGCCACAAAACACACACTTTACTTGTGTAGGGCCTCTGCCCTGTCACAATGCACATGCATGGGAAAAATAACTAACAATTTGTCGATCTCTAAACCTAAAAAAACAAAAACAAAAACAAAAAAAATCTTAAGCTTGACTTAGCACCTAGACATGAACCCCATTGTACACAGTGGAAACTTAAGGCTCTATTAACAACAAAGAAACAGCAACCTAAAGCTTAAGGCTCGAGCCCAAGCCCTAATACCCTGTTGAGGCGGCTTAGCTCTTAGGACAGCTATTTGTAGTATAAATGCAGCCATCATAGGTCCAGTCATCTCAAAAGAGGCCTGCTCCAGTGGGTGGCTTTGCGAGGTCTGTACATTTACAAGCATCCCCATTGTGAATGTGGGAAATACAAAGTGGATTTTAACTAGCTGCAAGAAATCAATTATTTATAGTACTTGTCATTAAAATCCAGAAGACAGGCTTTTTGCTCAAATAATTTATTAAGTGTAACCTTTTAATGGTGTAACATGTTTTTTAAAGTATCAGCAGTTACAATAGACATTATTGAAATGAATGTCGGGTTACTTCACATGTACTTCACATGTACAGGATTATGTTTGTTTAATATGAATTGCAGATACACAACAAGGTCTTCTATTCATATGAGTAACAAGCTAGTCCAGCTTCTTCCTCTAAATAATCACTGGACTAACTTCACACCTTGTTTTACAATCATCTAGGGGCAGACACTAATACACTGTGTTCACTGCAATTGCGAGCATCTTAAAACTCAACCTGCTATCTGGAAGCGCTCGATTGGTTGCATTTGAAACCATCATCACACTTAAAACTCCAACCTGAGCAGGCTTGGTGTTGATTAGATTAAAAGCTCCTCATCATTTGTGCCACCCGATTACACTTGAGCAGCGCTCGAAGCCAGCTCTGAGCCTGTAAACGTGTGCATAGCCCCTGAACTAAAGTGCGTGACCTCACTATAAACAGAACAAAAAGTTAATACAGAAGTGCATTAGCGATTTAATTAGCTAACGAATCATTGAAACCCTGTTTCATTGTATAGTTAACACAGGCCCTTATTTGGCCACTAACAAAAATACAGGGATATTGTATTAGACAAATGTTTTCTTTCTGATTAGTTACAACTTGATTGCCTAAACACGGACCATGCAGGAGTACAGATTTCTATCTGTATAAAGTTACCAGTATATGTTACTGAAGTGCAGATAGTGATCCAAAAATAAAAATATATATATTTCTCTACTTGTGTATTCCTATTTATATTACATACATATATGCAATAAAACGTTTTATATGTACTAGCATTTGTGATATTCACATCAAACCTAAAATAAACAACATACATACCCATCATATTTAGGACTGTTTCTCTAATTTCTGAGAACTATTCTTGTTCACAGCAGGTGCTGAATATCTTTGCATTGAGTGTTATAGATACATATAATTGATATACAGGATATCTCACTCTCAAGTGCTGAAAGAGTAAAAATGTAATCTTTTAAAATATGTTTTATTTTAACACATACTGTAAAATATGGCTATTTATTTTGGACAGGAAGAGTAATATTATAATTATACACAAATATAGAATGAAGAAAAAATAAAACGTATAAAATAAAGCTTTAAAATTCTAGTTGAAATATGCAATACAAGAATGCAGCCCTCCTCTTACTCTCCTTTCCCCGTCCCACTCCTCTTACTCCCCTGTCCTCGTCCCACTCCTCTTACTCTCCTGTCCCCTCCCTACTCCTTACTCTCCTGTCCCCTCCCTACTCCTCTTACTCTCCTGTCCCCTCCCTCTCCTCTTACTCTCCAGTCCCTGTCCCACTCCTCTTACTCTCCTGTCCCCGTCCCACTCCTCTTACTGTCCTGTCCCTCTCCCTCTCCTCTTACTTTCCCGTACCGACCCACTCCTCTTACTCTCCAGTCCCCGTCCCACTCTTCTTACTGTCCTTTCTCCTCCCTCTCCTCTTACTCTCCGGTCCCCCTCCCTCTCCTCTTACTCTCCCATACCGACCCACTCCTCTTACTCTCCAGTCCCCGTCCCACTCTTCTTACTGTCCTTTCTCCTCCCTCTCCTCTTACTCTCCGGTCCCCCTCCCTCTCCTCTTACTCTCCGGTACCGGCCCCACTCCTCTTACTCTCCTGTCCCCACCCCCACTCATTACCATTTCCCACACACAAAGTAAAAATTATCAGTTTAACCCTGAGGTCTGTACTGAAACTGGATCAGCTGATCATGTATTTTTTCATTGCAGTTGGTATCTGCAGATAGTGAATTTAAGGTATTAAAAGTTATGGATTAATATTACTGCACATGTGTTCTCTGTTCTCAAAATAAGGTAAATATTACAATGCCTAGTAACCAACTCCCTATAAAGGAATGTAAGTATAGCTAGAGGGGGATATGAAACAATTGCACCATATCTCAGGAAAATGAATGGCTAATCACAGAAACTATTAACAAACAGTTTCCTGGGGGAAAAGGATGGAGGGTTGTAAAGTAGGCTGTAAAAATAAGATGCAATAAGTCATAAAGTAAGCTGAAAAGTAGCAGTGATAAGATATATAAGAAACAATAAGAAAGTGGGTAGCGGTAGAAAAGGGTCAGAGGTGAAAGCAATACAAGGGCCACTGGTTGATTCCAGTGTCCTCTGTGTCTACGCTCTCCCTGTATTTTTTCTCTTACTAGATTGCTAATGCAGTTAAATTCTGTGTCGCTGCATAAAATAGAGAAAACATCTACAGAAAAAGGATGGTTGTTTTTTAAAAATGTAGTACTAGAGGCGCAAAACAATTACATCACAAAAGTAGACAAATCTAAATCTAAAACAAAATGGCCAAAATGGTTTAATAGATCAATTAAAAAAATATTCAGCGAAAAAAGACACTTTACAGAGCGTTAAAAGGGACCAAAAACAAAGTACACGCAAGTCAAAAAGGAAGTTAGAAAGGCCAAGAGAGAGATAGAAATGAACATTGCTAAGGGGGCGAAAACCAATTCCAAAATGTTTTTCCAATATTATAACAGCAAGAGAACATTCAAATAGGAGGTTAAGTCTAAGAGACACAAATGGCATAGACGAAGAAAAAAAATAGCAAATATATTAAATGATTTCTTTTCACAAGTTTTTACAAAGGAGGATACAGACAACATGCCCCACATGTCAATCTGTTCCTATCCAGTTTTAAATAACTTTAGCGTAACAGAGGCAGAAGTGTTAAAGGGACTAGGAGCTCTTAAAATAAACAAATCCCCTGGGCCAGATGAGATCCTCCCAATAGTACTCAAAGAAATGAAATTAGTTATTTACAAACTGCTAACCAATATCATGCAACAGTCTCTTGACACAGGGGTTGTACCAACAGACTGGAGAATTGCAAACATAATACCGATCCACAAAAAGGGAGTCAAAACCGAACCAGGTAACTACAGACCAATAAGCCTGACTTCTATTATATGTAAACTTATGGAAACTATAATAAGATCCAAAATGGAAAATTACCTATATGGTAACAGTATCCTGGGAGACAGTCAGTATGGTTTAAGGAAAGGGAGATCGTGTCTAACTAACCTGCTTGAATTTTTTGAGGATGCAACATCAACAATGGATAATTGCAAAGCATACAACATGGTTTATTTAGAGTTCCAGAAAGCTTTTGACAAAGTGTCACATTAAAGATGAATTATCAAACTGAACGCAGTAGGGATTCAAGGAAATGCATGCACATAGATTAGGGAGTGGTTAACATGTAGAAAACAGAAAGTACTGATTAGAGGAGAAACCTAAAAATGGAGCGAGGTAATCAGTGGTGTACCACAGAGATCAGTATTAGGTCCTCTGCTATTCCTAATCTACGTTAATGATTTAGATTCTAGTATAGTAAGCAAACTTAAATTTGCAGACGACACAAAAATAGGAGGAGTGGCAAACACTGTTGCAGCAGCAAAGGTCATTCAAAATGATCTAGACAGCATTCAGAACTGGGCAGACACATGGCAAATGACATTTCATAGAGAAAAGTGTAAAGGACTGCACGCAGGCAATAAAAATGTGCATTATAAATATGGGAGATACTGAAATTGAAGAAGGAATCTATGAAAAAGACCTAGGAGTTTATGTTGACTCTGAAATGTCTAGACAATGTGGGGAAGCTATAAAAAAGGCCAACAAGATGCTCGGATATATTGTGAAAAGTGTTGAATTTAAATCAAGGGAAGTAATGGTAAAACTTTACAATGCATTAGTAAGACCTCATCTAGAATATTGTGTTCAGTTCTGCTCACCTCGTTACAAAAAGGATATTGCTGCTCTAGAAAGAGTGCAAAGAAGAGCGACCAGAATTATACTACGTGGTGATCTGATTCAAGCATTCCAAATTCTAAAAGGTATTGACAATGTCGACCCAGGGGACTTTTTCGACCTGAAAAAAGAAACAAGGACCAGGGGTCACAAATGAAAATTAGATAAAAGGGCATTCAGAACAGAAAATAGGAGGCACTTTTTTACACAGAGAATTGTGAGGGTCTGGAACCAACTCCCCAGTAATGTTGTTGAAGCTGACACCCTGGGATCCTTTAAGAAGCTGCTTGATGAGATTCTGGGATCAATAAGCTACTAACAACCAAACGAGCAAGATGGGCCGAATGGCCTCCTCTCGTTTGTAAACTTTCTTATGTTCTTATGTTCTTATAAAATAAACTGCTTGTGTTTTCTTTCTGTATACTGCAGTCATGTAAACCACGGTGTTGGTATTAAATAAAAGTGTTTACATTTTACTAACTGGCTGTGATATTTTATTCCCGGGAATTATAAGAACACTAAATTAAAATTGTTTAAATAAACTTAAAGAGTAAGTAGCAGGGTTCTGAAAAACACAACGTTATACGTCCCCACGTGTTGCTACAACTGATTAAATGACGTGCCTGTAATCTTTCTTTTAATTGCTAACATCCTGACAACTTTTTACACTTACAACTTTAAAGTCTGTTTCAACGCTCTTTTCAAAATGGTCGCTGTAGTGCACTCAGCGGTCCAGATAAGCTGCGTACCTGCCATTTATACGCATTAAAAAATCAGAAATATGCACTACATTTAAATTTAATGCGTAAAAATACACATAGCAATTTTGCGGTAGAAACAGAGTTTAAAGTTATAAGTGTAAAAAGTTGTCTGGAAATGACAGGTACGTTATTTAAACAGTTGTAGCAACACGGGGGGATGTGTAACACTATATTTTTCAGAACCCCGCTACTTACTCTTTATACTTCCTGAGGTGTCGTGGGCTACTCGACGAAACACTGAAGATGGGAGGTGCCCACCTGATGACCTCTGCGAAGTGCTCCACTCAGCCCATTCCAGACGGTTGCCATGCTGAGGCGCTAGGGAGGCCGCACCTTGGTCGATCCCTGGAGCCAGCATCGCCGCCATTGTGTGTGCTGACGCGCCAGGGAAGCCACAAATAGGCTGATTCCTAAAGCCAGCATTACAATTCAGCAATTACCTGGAGGAAAAGCGCTGAAGCCTTATATATTATAGTGAAGCTACGTCTTGGTTGGTCCCCACCACCACTATCTCATTTTATCTGTGAGAAAGCCGAGTCCAATATTAGCATGAAGTAGATAACAGGTACTCTCATGTAATGAAAATGTAAACAAAACACAAAACCCAACACTATCATACTAGCTAGTACTTAGTCTAGAACTAAGAACTAAATCCCAGCTCATTGCAATTGACCAGTTCGTTGCTACTGGCCACCTGTGTTCAGTTTGTGTGCTATTGGAGCCCTGGATGTTTCACCAGAAGAGTTCAGAAATGGTAATGAAAGATGATTAAAGACATCAATAATAACACAATAAACAGAGTCAGGGGGTATACATTTTCCGTTTAGTCTTATGCAACTTCTACAGCGTTCGAATTATTATAGACAAAAAGAAATATACATTAAAAATATCATAATGTTGTTTGGTAGGTTGAATAAAATGATGCAGAATTGCCCTGAGTTAACAGTTACGACTTCTAATAGCACCTTGAAACAGGCTTGATTCTCAGCTCAATCTGAAGAGCATAGAAACACAATTATTGTCAGTGAGGGAATACATTGCTATTGCTTTCCAGTCAGCCTCCACTAGTAAACAGCATTTCACACATCAGTGCAACCTGTGCTGTGCTTTATCTGTGCTTCCCCTGAGTGTAAGAAGAGGGAAGATACCTCAGGCAGCTTTTCATCTCTTTAAATGCTCGTTCACAACAAGAGTCCAACCTTATGAATGCAAGGTCCATAGCATTTGGATGATTGTCCTATTCATGTCTTTCCTTTGCATATCTCAGCTCTGTTTATAGCAAGACTAAATACAAAGCTTCTTGCTTCTTGCTGTCAATAATATTTTTGAACGTTTGTCCTGATGTACTTAATTACGTGTGAAAATCCATGCTGGTCCACATACAAGGTTTTTTCAGTAATAGCTTTTTATTAAAAAGAGCTCAAATATGTATGAAATCATATTGCTCCCTTGAGAAAGCTATGTACAACATATCGAAACGTTGGGCAGCTGGCTCTTTGAGCTAATATATATATATATATATATATATATATATATATATATATATATATATATATATATATAAACTACCTTTTGAGACCACAAAAGTGTCTTCTTAGTAAATCTGGCAAACCCCATGTGGAAACTGAAGGCAAAGAAATTGTCAGAGTCAAAGTTAACAATTAAATGAACTGATCCTATTATAAATACATCACCAAAAAAAACTTTTTCGTACGAAATTTTTAAATATTTCAAAGAGATCCTGTAAACCCATTTATATCAAAAGCCTCTTGTTTTTAGTGATTTACAAAATTTGACGGCTATATTGTATAATGTACAGTAGATTTGAATTTAGTGGCCGTTAAAGTTAACAATTTAATGCACATCACAAAATGCACTGAAATAAATAGTGCTCAAGTAAAATCCTGTATACAGTACCTGAGGACAGGACTTCCTGTTTTTCTCACTGCTTATCTCATGGACTTTGAGGAAAGAGTTAAGGTTTGCATAACAGCTCTCACATGGGTGTTGCGGAGCTTGTTCCCATGAGGTCTGGTCAATGAACTGTAGGGTCAGGACACGGGGTGTTGTTGTGATCCTGCTTTTGTTTATCTATGTCTTACTGCTTGATAGGTATCCAGAGCAACCCAACCATGTGAGTGACCAGTGCAGGTGGAATTGATGGGCTGATTGACTGAAAGCCATTTTGAGAAAGTGGTTTGCAAAACTGGTTTTAATGAGATAGTGCTCAACAACAATTTGTATGACCTTGTATGAGTGAGAGAGGGGTCCCTTTGATGATGGTAATGGGGACAGCAGTGTGTAAAGATACATGTTAAAACATACCTTCATTTCTAGCTATTGTTGCATCATCTAAACAGTCCCACCGCTCTAGGCTCCTGCTAATTGTCTATATTGGAGGAGGCATTTCTGGAGTCCTTGGTGGGCCTACAGTAGCACAGTCTAGACTGGCAGGTGCTCTAACCAGTCCTATAAGCCCACCAGGCACTGAGCAGGTCCCTGGGAGGCTGAGGCAGAAACGTTCTGCTGCTCTGTTAGTATCCTAGAGGCCTTCTTACCTAGCAACCATTACCACGAGGCACACTCACCTGCAGAGCCTAGAGGCCTATCACCGCACAATTAAATCCTCTTCCTGTGCAGCCTTCGGATGAACGAAACAACGTTCAGAACATGTTTTCTTGATCGCTTCACCCAGCGGCACGATGCTATTTTTTTCTCTCTTTGTTTGGGGTGCCGGATCATGTTATGGGGCTCCAAAAGGAAATTTGCCTAATACAGAAGCAAGTAGCTAAATATAGAGATATTAAATGGAGCTTTATCACGGGGCACACTGCGTGGGTTTTATTTTAAAAACTGAATAATATGACCCCATTGTCTGATATATTGTGTGTCCTACTGCTACTTGCATTCATACTTAATGTTGCATTATTCGGCATATTGGGCCAGTCACCTCCTTTAGTTGTATCAAATCTCTTCGGTGTACACCTAAGGCATGGATTTTTTTTCCCTGGTGTCAAATAGGCATTTTAGACATTTGTGACTCCTTTACAAATGATTTTGTGTTTTATTTTGTGTGGTCTGCAATTATAAAATGACGATGTGTGAGTCCTTACTACGTCAATGACAGGTGCTTGTTGAATCAACAAGTGTGTACGCCGTGTCGGCAGCCCCAAATGTAAGCGATTACAAAGTTCAACATAAACTGACAACTACATGTATGCATGAACGCGTAACAATGGTTTAAATAAAAAAAGTTCAATTCTCGTTTAAAAGTCGATTTTTAGTAACAGTTTTTTATTTTTTGTTCAGCTCTTTGAGGTGTTGGTATCACAGGTGCTTTATGAAACTGGATTTTTATTATGTAAATAACCAGCTAAAACACATCATAAATATTTAAAACACGGCATAAAAAAAAAACACATCTGCCCTTCTATACAGACGTGCTCAAATTTGTTGGTACCCCTCCACAAAAAACGAAGAATGCACAATTTTCTCTGAAATAACTTGAAACTGACAAAAGTAATTGGCATCCACCATTGTTTATTCCATATTTAATAGAAATCAGACTTTGCTTTTGATTTTTTATTCAACATAATATTGTAAATAATAAAACAAATGAAAATGGCATGGACAAAAATGATGGGACCGCTAACCTATTATTTTGTTGCACAACCTTTAGCGGCAATCACTGCAATCAAACGTTTTCTGTAGCTCTCAATGAGACTTCTGCACCTGTTAACAGGTAGTTTGGCCCACTCTTCCTGAGCAAACTGCTCCAGCTGTCTCAGGTTTGATGGGTGCCTTCTCTAGACTGCAAGTTTCAGCTCTTTCCATAGATGTTCGATAGGATTCAGATCAGGACTCATAGAAGGCCACTTCAGAATAGTCCAATGTTTTGTCCTTATCCATTCTTGGGTGCTTTTAGCTGTGTGTTTTGGGTCATTATCCTGTTGGAGGACCCATGACCTGCGACTGAGACAGAGCTTTCTGACACTGGGCAGTATGTTTCACTCCAGAATGCCTTGATAGTCTTGAGATTTCATTGTGCCCTGCACAGATTCAAGGCAATCTGTGCCAGGCGCAGCAAAGCAGCCCCAAAACATAACCGAGCCTCTTTGAAAGCTTAATTTTTTTGTCTGTGAACATAGAGCTGATGTGACTTGCCAAAAAGCTCCAGTTTTGACTCATCTGTCCAAAGGGCATTCTCCCAGAAGGATTGTGGCTTGTCAATATGCATTTTAGCAAATTGCAGTCTGGCTTTTTTATGTTTTTCTTTCAAAAGTGGAGTCCTCCTGGGTCTTCTTCCATGGAGCCCACTTTCGCTCAAAAAGCAACGGATGGTGCGATCAGAAACTGATGTACCTTCACCTTGGAGTTCAGCTTGTATCTCTTTGGCAGTTATCCATGGTTCTTTTTCTACCATTCGCACTATCCTTCTGTTCACTCTGGGGTCGCTTTTCCTCTTGCGGCCGCGCCCAGGGAGGTTGGCTACAGTTCCATGGACCTTAAACTTCTTAATAATATTTGCAACTGTTGTCACAGGAACATCAAGCTGCTTGGAGATGGTCTTGTAGCCTTTACCTTTACCATGCTTGTCTATTATTTTCTTTCTGATCTCCTCAGACAACTCTCTCCTTTGCTTTCTCTGGTCCATGTTCAGTGTGGTGCACACAATGATACCAAACAGCACAGTGACTACTTTTCTCCATTGAAATAGGCTGAATGACTGATTACAAGATTGGAGACATGTGTGATACTAATTAAAGAAACTAATTAGTTTGAAATGTCACTATAATCCAATTATTTATTATCTTTTCTAAGGGGTACCAACAAATAATTCATCTCTTTTCACAGCTTCTTTGCTTTATTCTATGACATACCAAAGGCATGCAAGTATACATGATAAAATAGCTTTTAATTTCATCACTTTTCAGGAGGAATGAAGCATTATTCCAATGAGCTGTAAGGGTACCAACAAATTTGAGCACGTCTCTATATCAGATTAGATATACAATGAAAGGGGCATTGTTTCTTTGTCAGCCAGGCCACTGCTTTTTATATCACATTACATCAATCATTAATAACAATAATAATTTTCAATGATGAGACTTTTTGACCAAAAACATTCATGAAAAGAGGTCAACATGCAGATACTGTAATAACAGGATGTTATGAGTTGAGATCCTGGTAATAATGGCAATTCACAATGCCAAATAAGGTATATAAACAATGTCTGGACAAAAAAAAAAAAAGAGTTGTATATTAATTGTTCTAAATACTTTGTTGGCTTATTTTATTCTTCAAAACACTTATTTAAATGAGTTAAAGCTTTGTTAATAGGGCCCTATACAAAAAATAGCAGTTACGGATGCATTCTTTACACATATCCAAGATATATGTAGGTTATCGTTAGTATATATTTAAGTGTCTCAAAGACAAAATACAGATACATTTCAGTGTTGCAATTTTGATATATAGAAGGGGCGTACTTATTTCACAAATGATAACGGCCAAATAACCAATACGTCCCCACTTGTGAAATAAATACATCACTCCGTGTACGTTTATATAACAGCCCTTTCAACCTAAACGTAAATCAAAAAGCTGATATCAAGCTATGACAGGGTAACCGAGGGTGATGGTCCCAGACCAGAAGCTGACAGACAACACACAGGCAGGTACTCGGGTGAAAGGCGCGTTCTTGCGACGTTTTTATTAACAAAAATAAAATCAAAAGTTTGAACAAAAACACTGCTCACAAAGCAAAGTAAAAGTTTTAAATAAAACAAATCACGAGCACAAAATCTCCTGACACTCAAAACAAACACTGTTCTTCCTGCACGCGTAGCAATTGTTTTAGTTTAGTTTTCTTTTACTTTTTACTTTCGTTATTATCTCTCTCTCTCTTGCACACGTTTCTCCTTCCTGAACACCTACCCCAAACAAGGAAAGCTGCAGGTGACTGGTGACCATCTCCAGACTAGCAATAAAATTAATCAATTAATTATCTGGAGATGGTCACCTTCTGCATGGGATTTACAGGGATGAGGCTGCCAAACAATAACAAAAGACTCACTCGTTTTAAATAACCATAAACCCATACAACAATAGCCCAGCTTATATATCTGTGCACATACCAATAATTAAATGTACCATTCCCTCAAATGCACCTCAGTGTTTTCCATTCAGCACTAGCGGCTTCTGGAAAATGTAGTTTTTAGGCCTTCTGCCATGACACCCCTCCTGTGGACTACAAAATCACAATACATTTTAAATCACAATACATAGAGGCGGCAGTGGGAGCTCCACTTCTCCCTCGCACCCTGCACCCTGTGTGGAGCGGCTGGCCGCCCCAGGCGATGCGGAACAGGCAGCCCCAGGCGATGCGGAGCGGCTGGCAACCCCAGGCGATGCGGAGCGGCTGGCAACCCCAGGCGATGCGGAGCGGCTGGCAACCCCAGGCGATGCGGAGCGGCTTGCAACCCCAGGCGATGCGGAGCGGCTGGCAACCCCAGGCGATGCGGAGCGGCTGGCAGCCCCAGGCGATGCGGAGCGACATGCAGCCCCAGGCAATGCCAGACAGGCATCCTTGGGCGAAGCGTGGCAAGCATCCTTGGGCAAAACGTTGCAGGCATCCTTGGGCGAAGCGAGGCAGGCATCCTTAGGCGAAGCGAGGCAGGCATCCTTGGGCGAAGCGAGGCAGGGAGTCAGGACAAGCTGGGGTGCCGGTGTTGGCCCTCTTCTCGACCTCTGCGGCCGGGCGGTTCTTACCCATGCTTTCCTCAGCAGCCTATGCAAGGGCTGCTGAGGACCGCCAGCATCTAGTCCTGGTTTTTCTGGTGAAGGGAGAGGCAGCTCCTGCTCCTCTCCTCGTGACGGTGGGGGAAGTGATACCAGCAGGCATTCATCCTCTGCTGGTTGGGGAAGTGTTACCAGCAGGCATTCATCCTCTGCTGGTGGGAGAAGTGATACCAGCAGGCATTCCTCCTCTGCTGGTGGGGTTGGCGGAGGCAGAGGCAGCTCCTGCTGCTCTGCTCCTGCCAGTGGTGGTGGGAGCGGCGTGTAGTCTACCCTCGTTTCAGGGGACTGGTGCGGCCCTCCCTCTCTTGCAGGGGACTGGTGCGGCTCTGCCTCGGAAGGGGAGACCAGCAGGCATTCATCCTCTGCTGGTGGGGGACCCAGCAGGCCTTCACCCTCTGCTGGTGGACAGGGACCCAGCAGGCCTTTACCCTCTGCTGGTGGACAGGGACCCAGCAGGCATTCACCCTCTGATGGTGGAGACTGTGGACGCTCTACCTTCCTCTTTTGGGCCGTGGACGCACCGACTCCTCCCTTTTAGGCTGTGGACGCACGGACTCCTCCCTCTTGGGCTTTGGACGCACTGACTACTCCCATTCAGGCGTAGGATGTTCGGGCTCCTCCCACTCAGGCGTAGGACGTTCGGGCTCCTCCCACTCAGGCGTAGGACGTTCGGGCTCCTCCCACTCAGGCGTAGGACGTTCGGGCTCCTCCTCCCCTGGCTCCTGCTCTGGGCAGTCCTCGTCCTCATGCCCATAGGCAATGCACATGGTGCACCACCTTGGCTCCCTCTGCTTCCTCCTCACTTTTCCCCCTCTCTGCCTCCTTCTCCTCACCTTCCTCATTTGGGCTGGTTCCTCCTCCTCTTCCTGGAAGGGGCAGACAGCCACCGTGTGCCCATACACCCAGCAGGCAAGGCACCAGCCTTGGTACTCCAACCTGCCGAGGAGATCCTCCAGCCCACTGCAGCCGTCTCTCCAGTTCCAGCCTTCCATTTTATTTTGTTGTTTTTTTTTGTTTGTTTGTTTTTTTGTTAAACAACAAATTGCGGTTCCTGCTCTCGCCTGAGTCCTGGAGGCGCTGTTGATCCCACTTCTGACACCACATGTGACAGCGATGACGAGTGGTCTGACGTCAGGGCAGAAACAGGAACACAAACGACAGAGAGAGGTGGAGTTTGGTGGAGCTGAGCAAATGCTTTCGCTCAGCATTTAATGAATAAACAGACAGAAAATAAACAGTTGTGACAAAAACACAAAAAACAGGACACGGCACTCTACGCCAAAAGAAAATAGACAAACAAAACGTACTAAACAGTAAACAGACGGACAGACAAACGAAACACGGTGAGTGAGACACCTTTATTATTCTTCTTATTATTATTTTTATCTCCTCCACACTCGTTCTCCACTCACCGAACACCCAATCCCGACTGAATGAAATGTGCATCTATATATGCAGTTGTACCGAGACTCGACTGCTAATCAATCATTCAATTGGAGTCGCGGTACAACTGCACGTGAATCAATAAAGTGCAATTCCCCGTGCTCACATATTACATTTTACTTGCACGTGAAGTGCTGTGCCATCCTCGTGCCTAAATACAAATATACATTTTAAACACTCGTGTTACACAGACCCGTTTATATCCCGTGTACCAAGGACTATACACCAACATTTACACACAACACGTAACATATAACATACACAGGGGGGCACTTTGCCACAAGGGCATATTGATTTTTATCTGTCAATTAGCATACACATTCAGATTTTCCCAGAAATTAAATTTTTTATAGCCAGCCTTAAGGTAGGGCTAAAGAAAGGTCACGTGTGTGTGATGAACCATTACCGTTTGGCTAATTAGCATATGTTTTGCGTCGTGTTTTGTTTCATTTACAGCACTTCTGACAGCGCGTGTGAAGAAGATCTCAGTGCCCAGAGTGAAAGGAAAGTTGGCTTCCAAAAGTTTTTTAAACCTCATTCCATTTAGAAAAACTTCCTCGATCACACATGAGCCAGCAGAGGAAGTTGAACGAGCAGTCATGTACTGGAAATGCAAAAAAAGACACACTGGAAAAACCACCACTCTGCAGCAGGCAGTTCTCAGAAATCCTGCTACGATGTCAACACATAATAGGCTGCATGCAAGTGTAAAAAGTGATCGAAAATAATGGACTGAATGGGCTAACACTGCTTCTAAAACAGAGTAACTATGAGGCACACAGACATAGAGCACATTTTTGAATTCCTAAAAACTGTTTTCTTGTAGGAAATCTTCGTGCTGACTGACCCTTACTCAAGAATGCTTTTTACTGCATACAAATCGTTATACCTTCACATTTTTTTCAGAAAACATGTTTTTTTTGTTGTTTTGTTTCAAAGAACAGATTTATAGAAATGTTTTAAAGCTAGAAAATTGAAAGGTCACCATATTCGTTTTTTGTCTGTATGCCATACAAGACTAAAAAAAGCGGATGTGTTTATTATTTTTTTGACAATTATTTGTGTTTTATTTGGATGTGTTTTCAAAAACAAATGAGGTACATCTTTCCAAAGTCCACAAAAAAAAAAATCAATGTACAGTAATGTTTTTTAGACCACAAATACCGGTTAAGAACACGTATTGTAATATGTATTGGTCTTCTTAAAATGACCTGCATTTTGACCATTGACCTTTTTTTGGTTCCAGAATGCATATAAAATGAGCTGATCTTAATGAATTTTAAATAATGATTGGTGAGAAAATGGAAAAAATCTATCTGTTAATTATTTTAAGTCTTTCCTTAGCCCTACTGTAAGACAACAAAATTGACACCAATTTTACTGTAGATGAAAGCACAGTTGTGATGGTTTGTTTAACTGTAATGCCCATTTCTGTGTCACATCTGGCACAATGCTTAGCCACCCCTCTATATTATTATTTTTTAAATCCAGCCTCATAAACCAGATTTTTTTTATCTGCAGTACATTATGTGTTGCCAGACGGGAAGACAAAAGTGTTCTGTACAAGACATAGAATCTAGTTACATAAAGTAGCTTTTCTCAATTCAAAAATGCTTGGACAGTATAGGGTTAAGGTTGGCAATAACTGTTTAATTGTCTATTTTTTTTTTTATAGAAATTGTGCCAATTGAACACTGTGTTGAAAATATTTGATTAAAGGGTATACTCTCAGGCCTGTGAAACTCCTCTCAGAATACATTGCAATCAAGAAAGGGTACAGTAACCCTAAAGCTCCTGCACTTTATACAGACAGTAACACACAGACAGCCTCATTACAGAAATAGCTATTGATCTTATAACACATTTATAATATATTTACTTTTGACAGATGGTTTTCATCAGACACAACTAACTTGCATTTACTTGTTGAGTGCTTTACAGCATTGGTTTAAGGGGGAGAAACCTAGGCCAATGTAGAGGTAACCACTGACAGAGCCCTTTTTTGGTGTTGCTGGTTTATCTAGGTCTTACCAGACTCTTCATACCAGGACTAATCAGCATGATCGTCAGCTAACTGCCATTGCTGTGCAGATCAGCAGCAAACCGCCCCTGAAGCTGCCTCTCCAATTCTCTTTTAAAAGCAAGAGACACCGATAAACAACATCCCAAAAATGCAAAGCTTTCTCACATTGCTGACCTATCAAAGTGTTCACACAGATCTTTTATTGCATTTAAAAAATATCATTCCACTGTGTTCTGTGAAAAATACCCCGGGAACCGCTTTAACTTTAAATTTGCACTGTAGATTTCTAGATCTTCACCAACATGCAAGGCAAGATTCTCAAAATTACAATTCTAAACAACTTAAAAAAAAAAACAACTTTCTGACAAAATCGTGCAAGTGAAGCTTTGGGAAGTATGAGAAATTTCAACATGAATACAAAATAATACATGTGTAAATACATTGTTCCTTTTTAAGTTGTTAACAGAAAAGCACCCCACCTACCCCATTAGTCAGTAATCTCATGCAGGTGTTGGAGTTTGCATCATTATTGAAACAAGGGAGTCCAATTATGGAGGTCCTTGGGGTGTATCTGCAGAGCAAGAAGCCACCCAGTGCCATTTCATTACACCAGCTCAGACATTACCTGCAATGAGCAAATACCAAACCGGCACAACGTCTTCACTGAGAAGTATGGTGCACACCACTTATCTGAAATAAGAACAACGCTATCCCAAGAGACACAATGACATATAAATGGGTATTTGTATGGGGGGTGCATGGGTGTGTGTTTGTGAGGTTTGGATGGAAGTGAAACAGGCAGTGTTGTGTGATGCACTGCCGTTACGGATTCTGTCCCGTCAGTAAGATGAAGTGAAGTTAAACGCTCTATAACCATGAATGCAGATGAGCCTGCCTCTTTTGAATAGTGGTTAAGATGTTAGCTTCTGGTGTGCAAGGTGACCTGCTAATAATGTATCTCACAGAGTGGCCAAGGTTAAAGTGGGGGAGGATTGTAGCGGGCAGTGCTGTGTTATACACTGCCATTACGGATGCTGTCCCCTGTCGGTGAGGTTAAACACTCAATAACCATGAATGCAGATGCTCAATTGCGGTACAGCTGTGTGTGTTTATATGGATGCATGGAAGCATGGCTGTGTGTGTGTTTGCAAGCAAATATGTCAAACTTACATTTTTGCACATATCTGGAGAATCCAATTGTCATGAAACTTGGTATTAATATTATTTAGTATATGTTACTGAGCGTATCTGATTCTGGATATATATGGAGGTGTCTGGCTCTGTTCTTCCATCTGTCTGTATGTAACATTAACATTTCTGATTATATTTGGAGAATATTGAGTGAATATTTAATTGGTTTTGTCGTGGTCATCAACTTTTATACTGATTGCTCTAATTTTCAATTACATCCCCACCATGGCTGTGATGTTACTGATATGCTTGACATGATTGAGCCAGTACTGACATTTTCAGTGCATTATTATGAGAAAATAAAATACAAATCTGGTGTAAATTACAAACAGTAAAAAAAATAATTCTATTTACAAAATAGCCTTTACTACTTGCTATTTAAAATGAATTGCTGGCATATTCTATTTGTATTTTAAATATTTTCAATCCCTGTAAACAAGTCCAGAGATGAACCTTGGTTCACAGAAGGGCATATTTTAATTATCTGAACAGCTGCTGTATTTTAGCATTCAAACAGGGACGAAGAATCTAGTTACAGCAATTACAGAGGGCAAAGGACTGATGCAACATCGACCTGGAGTTGAGAAAGCCATGTGAATTCACAGAAATGACATGGACATAATAGAGAGCTCTAGGTCTTGGTCATTTTTAATGAGCAAATGAATCTTTCTACGGTAATTAAGAAGCCTCTCTTGCTGTGATTTTACAACTAAATGTAGTTGTGTGTAGGGTGTTGTAAGATCTCATCCAGTTAATCGTTTGGTTTTGGCTGCACGAAATGTGCAAAATGATTTCTGGTATAATAAGACTATTAATGCACACAGCATACTTATTTACTATAAATCACAAAAACAAAGACTGTCCTTAGGAACTGCTATTAAACATAAATGGAGTATTCCTATGTTCTGCCCATGGGATGGCATCTCTACACAACATATTTCTCATACCCTATTGTGACAGAAATACAATGAGTTCTGGTGATAAATCTTCCTCCCGACCTGTGAGGGCGCTAAAGAACGGGAGGAGAAGTATCTGGAAGGGCTGGCCTGACAGTTCGTTTCCGGGACCGGGAAGTGGGTCAGCCTGGAAGGAAGCGAGACTCTGTTGTAAGACCGTATTGATTTGACAGGTAAACGAGGGGCAGCTGCAAGTAATAAGGCAGCTGCAACCGTTTACCTAGATATCATGCAGGATTACATATAGGGGCCAGGGTAATGCTGTTCTTTTCCTTCGTTTGAGTTAAGCCAAGGACCGAGAAGGACGAGACAGTAAAGTACTGTGATACTGTGTAAAGAGTTGCGTGTGTGTGTGTGTTTGTGTTTTGTTGAAATCACTGTAAAAAAATAATTGTCTGTGTTTTTACAACCACCAGACAGCTAAAGCACATCCGGAGCTGTCGCCTTGGGCCAGCACAAGCCGGATCACCACTTCACGAACTGTCACCGAATAAAAAGTGTATTCACTCACCACCAGCACAACTGCACGCACCCGAGACGGGTGAACGTGTTTTTGTTTTCTTTATTTCAGGACTGTAACCTGTCGTTTTCATCCCCGTGCTCTACACATCGTTGTGTATTGCCGGGGTTTATTATTTACGGTCGCTAGACCAGGTAACAAAATAAATAAAAACATTTGTCACTGGATTACCGTTGTCTGCCTGTCACTCCTGCAACGCATCACCGCTACACCTGTTCCCCTTACTAACCACTTTGCCACACCTATTTATAATATTTCTCCAAACATAACATCAGCAGTATTTAGATCAATTGAACAGACCCCTTAAAAAAGAATGAGCCTAAATAGAAATCAATCAGCTTGGAGCTTTGATGGTCTACTTAGCATTGATGATTCATATACCTATTATAATTCTATTCAGCTTCCACAAGCAACTAAGAGACAAGTTGGAATGACACCAGGGTCCTTCAAACCGGTCTTCGTGCCTAGTCAGTGCCAGCTGATGTGTGCACTGCTCATTAACAAAGATCTTTCACCTCGACCTCAAGTCAGCAGAAAAACAATCAAGGAGGAGGGGTCCATTCTCACCAGTCCAGTGCACAGCATGGATGTGTTGCTTTTACTCAGCTGCAGTTAATCCCTGGAAACAGCTTGTGTTGTGTTGGTTCCTCCCTGCATAGCAGCAATCTGATCTGCTCATCTGTCCACCATCTTTGTCCTGATTACTGATGACATACTGTATGCCACACTGCCAGATAAAACACTAGCAATGTTTTGTTACTTATTTTCTCCATATTCAAAATAAATGTATTTTGAGTGTGATAGGAATTGCACAGCCTACAATTGTTCGCGTGTAAATTACTCCAAGTCTAACTGTGCAAATGTTTGAACTGTCTGAAATGTCTGTTAGTCAGCATGTCTGAAACGATTCAGGTGTGCTAATAAGCATGTTTGAAGCATGATATACTGTACTTGTGTATAAGTCATTCAGAAAAAAAGCCAGATTTGATATTTCTAGTTGTATTATTATATAGCGACTCTGTCCAGATTTTGCACTGTTGAGTGTTTTGTGCTTATGAATGAAAGATTAACTACAATAGTATGATGTTATATTGTAATCTGATAGACTTGAAGGTTACTGTAGCAATCCACCGCTAATTAGAAGAGTTTTGACTGCACACCTGGATGAGGCAATTGCAGTGAAATGTCAAGTCTCAGGGGGAGGAGAGGCTCATTAAATTCAGAGGGGTCCCAGAAGGAAACACGAATCCCTGCAACAACCAGGCTGTCTTGCGTTCAGATCTACCAGTGCACAGTTTTAACAAACAGTCCTGCCAGTGCTCTGAAAACATATATATACTGTAAGTATGACAAGAAAGCTGATAACTATGACACATAGAAATACAAAATGCCAATGAATGGTTTAATGTAAATTGGGTAAATGGTAATTAAGACCAGATATTATTATGTAAGTAAACGAGTTTCATGGTAAAATGTATTAAAATGAATAATTTAAAATACATGCAATAACTTCTAGTGTTCTCAATACAACGTGTGACACACCTCCATACAGTCTATCCCCAAACCTTAAACACCCAGTAACTTGTTAATATCAAGTTTCATCACAATTAGATAAGTGATTTTCCAGATATATGGTTGCACACGTATTTATGGATTTTATCTCCTGCATGGGATTATAAGGGCTTGAATAGGCTTGCATAAGGTAAATGGGTTCCAAAGGGTTAATCCAGGTGAGCACTCATTATCAGCAGTGCACAGAGATACAAGGATAGAACTGCTTCCCATGATTCCTAACGCACCTCTAACACTTCCTACATCAGCCAGCACACGCAGCCCTGGTCCTGGTACAGGAACCTGAATACTCCAAAGGCAAGGATAACATCCCAAACCTCTATTTTAAAGGTGGAGACGCTAGGATAGGAAAATGTTTTTTTTTTTAAACTCATTAAAATAGACTAGAAAACATTCTTTAAATATGTCAGTAACATATACTCCTGCCACAGCTGCAACTTCATAATTAGAGCTATCAGTGTGATGAAAAAGTGGATGACCATGGCATAAATCGACAGTATGTAAAGAATACTGATAGTATAGATTAAGAATTAGTAATTTATCAGAATTTAATAAGCAATTCTCCAGAAAGATGAAAAAATGCAAGTGTGACATGCAGAAGGACAGATGGCCTGACTGCCCATATATGTCCCAAGTCTGATATTTATGCTTGATTATGGCAATACCAAGTTTTCTGACAACTGGATAAGCGGTTCACCTGATATATGCAAAAACGCGTGAAGTTTGACATATCAACACACATGCCTTTGACTACCTCGGCTATATCCTGTTTGCAGGGGATTTCATCCCCAAGGGCAAGTAATAATAGGGTCCTATTCACAAAGTTCAGGAGTCATTTAAAGAGTCGTATTGCTGACATGCACCTGTTTTTGAACATTGCTGACGTGGTTTCCACTGGAAGCTCATTAGGGGTCCTTCCTCCATCAAAGTCACTGCATTCTGAAATTCTGCAATCCAAACTGGCGCAGAGTCCCAATTCAATCATGTTTATTCCTGTAAAAATAATGAAAACACAACCACGAATTTAAAATCAAAATACACTGACACATAATGAAGGTAAAAGGAAACCAATGATCAACATCAGTCTTGGGCAACCCTAACAAGTGTTTGCCCAGAGGATGATTAACTTGTTTGCTAAACAAAGGTCAGGGAAAGTAAGAAGAATATTAAAGCACATGCTGAGGACAGATAAAAGGGAAAACCCTCACAACAGTCTTGGAGGGGTGTCACAAAGACGGCTGCAGTGGGTGACGTCAGACCAGAAACAGGAAGTAACACACAGAGACTTGGGGTTTTGGTGAAGCTGAGCGCGTGATGGCGCTCAGCATTTAATAATTAAACAAAACAGAAAATAAAAGGTTTGAACACAAAACAGGACACGGCACTTGAGGCCAAAATAAAGAGACAAACAAAACGGACTATACAGACAAACACGGCGAATACAAACAACTACTTCTTATTATTTTCGTCTATTTTCCTTTCTCCTCTCCACACCCGTTCTCCACTCACAAACACCCAACCCCTAGTGAGTGAAAACATGCTGCTTTTATGCAGTTGTACCGAGACTCGATTGCTATTCAATCATTCAATTGGAATCTCGGTACAACTGCACGTGAATTAATTAAAGTGCACTCCCGTGACCACACATTACATTTTAACCAGCACGTGAAGTGATTTGTGCCATCCTCGTGCCTAAATACAAATCTACATTTTCAAATACTCGTGCTGCACACACCCATTTATATCCCGTGTACCAACTACAATACACCAACATTAACACACGCAACATACAACATATAAACAAACTACGCACAAGGGCGTGGCCACATTGCCACAAGGGGTAAGATAAAACTCATGGAAGACAGAACAACAGTAAGATATAAAACCAACATACTTTGTGTCCGGCATAACTGAATGTACGGCATAACAGTGTCTGTATTAGCGAGGGACTCCTGTATTGTTAAAACAGTTCTTTAATGCAGCAAGTCACTTACTTCAGGCTGGAATGCTTCTTTTAATAGTGCGGAATAGTGCTGAATAACTGTAATGTAAAACAAAAGCATTCCAAGCCGGACCAACGTCATTATCAGTGCAGTGACTGTCACATCAGATATAGTGAAGAGGAGACGTGAAGTCTCTACAGATGAAGCACTCAGAGTCTGGCTTTTCAGAGCAAACACCACAAGTGTAGTCACTGACCTGTACAATTGGTCTTGAAAACTGTTTATTCTGGTGTTTTTAAAGCTAAAGTGAAATGTGTACTTTTAAAAGTTTAACTCTTTGTGTTTGTGTGAATATTCAAAGGGTGTGTAGACTGAATGTGGTAATGATTTATACAGTTTTTGTCCAGGATGATAGTAAAGGGAGTCTCGTACCTAGGACCACAGCATGCCTTTGATATGTGTGTGATTAATGGTGCTCAACGAGTACTCCTCACACATTCCTGCCCTGTGACAGAGCATGGAGGGGATCTGGGCTTTTAAAACACAAACAAAAGGACTCTGCTGTATTTCATTGTGGCAGGTTTTTGGCCCAATTGCCAACATAGATCTGTACTCTTTACAGCATCTCACATTAATCATTCATGCATGGTTCTGGGGAACCTACAGGCTGAGGATTTTAACAAACATACAGGGTTTGGACAAAAAATATTAGAAACATCTCCCTTCAAACTGTCAATAGGGTGTACGGCTAACATACACAGTTAGGATTGCCCTGATTCAACATGACAGCCAGACTGCAAGGTGTTCTGGAGGCATACCATTCCTCAAGGATTGCTATAATTCCTTAATTGCCTATAACAACAAAGACATAGGGCATATAAGAGAAAAACGATTGTGTGCCACAAATGGCACCACTGTAGTACACCTTCTATTTATCTCAGTTTGTCTTAGCTTTCTTTACTTTCAGTTTCCATAGTGTTGTCCGGAGTTTTTTCCTTATTTGGATTCTGTTGGTTTAGCAGGACAGTACAGTACAAGAAGCAGCTTGTCGTCTGCTTCACCTCCTCTAAACAAAGTGCTCTGGGCTGTCATTGTAAAACCAGCATGTCATACAGCAGAATGTAAGACAGCATCTTCTATAGGCATAGCAATGAGATACTTGGTGGTAGATGCTGGCTAGAAGTTAATCTGATCTGCAAGCTGGTAAAAGTTGTGTTGAATTAACTTAATTCAATATTGATTTATGTCATAGAAATGAAAAACTACAAAAAAATCACATATACACACATTGCATTCCACAGTGATACACATCTAATTCAACTTCGAAAATGTATGACCTTCTGAACACATCATTAGTGTCAGCAATTCACTGAGATGTGTTTCAATTCATACAGAGCATATGTTTTAAAAAAGGGGGTTTGCATTGATTTAAAACATTTATTTATGAAGATCAAGTTTGATGTTGTTTTTCCAAAAGGATCTGTTGAACAAAGCATTCTGATGGCTGTCTTTGTTCTCTTTGTTGTGGATGGATTTTGGACCGATGCCTTCTTGGCTACATCTCCCTTGTAAAAGAGATTGTAATCTTGACTTAATGGATAAATACATGTTTATATAAGTAATAAAGTTCACCCAGCTGTACATAATAATGCTTAAATTTCCTTCTGATGTATACACTACGAGCACGCTCGCTCAGGTTAGCAGAACCTGGTTATCGTATTACTATTCATATGCCCAGTAGGGTGGAGTTTATTTGTTATAATTAGCTGTAAACAATGTATCAGGTTTCTTATGCATGACTCAACGTTTTTTCATCGTTGCAGCATTTCATTCAATTCGATTACATTTTACCTTCCTCCGCATAAATCAAAATGGTATAAAATGTGCAAGTTTTTTTGAACAGCTGTTTTGAGTCAGTAAAGACGTTTGAGTTTATTAACTACAGGAGGCACAGCGCCAGGGGTTGTGCGACAACTGGAAATAATAAGGCTGTAGACTCCTGTAGTTTCTACTGATGAAAACTGTTACTAAGTTTACTACTAATTATAACATAAATAAATACATATAATAATGGTTATAGGAATGTGTAAACTGTAAAATGTGGGTATAACCCATAGTTGATGTATGAGGGATGTTGAATTTCATTATCTTTTATACCACCATAAAATACTGGATGGGTCTGTAATGAACCAGTAGTGGCCAGCCCTCTGGAATAGGAATACCCCTTTAATAATGAGCAAGGTGTTGGAAATGAGTGTGAGAGTCCCAGGTGGCTGGAAGAAGCTGCTGATGAGTTTCCTTTTTGAGCAGCAGCAGGACTGCAGAGGCTCTTAATGAGCTGATGAAACACTCTGGCTGCATGGCCTCATGCCAGCTATGGGTGCACCAGGGGTGGGGGGGTGATCCTGGGCTGGGAAGGTTTTCATTGATCTTGTTTTTCTCACATACCCCTTCGGATGTACCCTTTTAAAAGCTGACCATAGTAAAAGCATAGCAAAGTGCAATAGAGCATAATGAAAGCAATGTGAAGCATAGGTAAGCATTGTAAAGCACAGAAAGGTAGGGTAAAGCATATTAACAAACATGGCAATCCATGGTAAACTATGATAAATTAATTGTATAACCATGGGCAACACATGGGAAAATTACTAAATGACAATGCAGATTTATGGTGGTAAACTTGACAAATGATACAATGGATTTCTCCTGACTTGTGTTAAGAATATAGAGTATTATAATGCAAATATACACATCAAGGATTACACAGTGGACGAAAAATTAAAGGTCCAAAAACCACCTGCTATTGATGAACATTTTGTGAAGCTCTCCTTCTGAAATCATAAACTATAAATGTTTGTAAACTATAAATGTCATAAACTATAAATGCTTGCTCCTTTTCAGCATTCACTAAATATCGTAATAAATGTAGTATTTTAGGTTATTTCATTTTGTCAGTCTGTTTGGTTGAAATGTTTTGTTTTTATTGAAACATCATGAAACCTGTTAGTTGTGCAACAGGTAGCAGAGGCTTTGCTATTTGTGGTCATTGTCAATGTATTCTTTGCTTCTGACCAGCACCTGACCAAATCAGCTGTCAATCACACCTGACACTTTCCTATGATGGACTTTGGATGCCAGTGTCTCCGCACCGCCACGCCGTGTTGGCTGCTTTGGATGCCAGTGTCTCCGCACTGCCACGTCGTGTTGGCTGCTTTGGATGCCAGTGTCTCCGCACCGCCACACCGTGTTGGCTGCTTTGGATGCCAGTGTCTCTGCATTGCCACGCCGTGTTGGCTGCTTAGCTGATCAGAAATTAATCATGAACTGAAAGTGTCAACCTATTTTAAAACAGTTAGAAGTGTGAATAAATGACTCTACAGAACAGGGTAATAACACAGGTAATGCAGTTGTTATTGGCTCTCCCATCAAGTACTGTATATGTAAGAAATACAACACAATAGAGAGTGTACATTCGTTTTACTAGACGCCCTGGGTGTGTTGTGAGTCACAAGACAAGGCAAGGCCGAGGGCCTTCAACCACCCAGCAAGTGAGGCAACTGTATAACTACTGCAAACCCTGGAGAGTGTTATTGCACTTATTAAATGATGTTATGTTAACTATAAAAAGAAAACAGAAACACACAAGATTTTAAACTTGAAATTATTTCTTTATGAAAATATCCTTCCACCAGTGCAAAATAGTCCCAGTACCTTGGCTGTAGAAAATCAAAATTGGCTTGAAGAACTTAATACTGCTGAATGAATTGTTTGTTTATTTTTGTAGATATGCAGATGTATTTACTTATTTATTGTTATACTGCAAGTGGAATGTATTATTTTTCTGTAAAGTAAAACTACAAAAATGTAACAATAAAACTGCTTACCTACTTGTTTTATATGCTTTGGTGTGTACATCTGATGTTTAAAATGACTGTTTCCCTCCAGTAAGTTTAAGCGCCCAGCCTTCGTTTATTCTCACCACCAGTCCTCCAGATTCAGCACAGAGCATCAGCGGATCTCAGAAGGGCAGACAGGCAGGCAGGCTGGCTTGCTGGCTTGCTGGGTGTCACTCATCGTCAACACAAACAAAACAGTTTACTGCATTTTAATATAGTTACAGTGACTTTAAAACCTTAACCTAATCGTTTTTTGTTTAGTTTCTTTCATACGCAATCTCTTCATTGTTGAGGTCCAACGCAGCCAAGCTCTGCCCCGGCTATAGAAACTGCTGATCGGCTGCATTCAGTAATAAAGATCGGGGCACACAAAGGCGTTCTCATCATAACCGTCTAGATCAAGCTTTTGAGATTATTGTAATAATAATGAAGAAATTGATTAACACTTTAAATGTATCCTATTGCATCAACTTTCTGACACTGTTAGTAGACTAATGTATTTTGTGGCGATTTCGGTTAATGCAGGCAATCCACACACAGGCGGAGGGCAGGCGTGAACCCAGGACCTCCGCATCAAAGCATAACACCGATACCGCTGTACAGACGAGACGGCTTCGTCGCAAGGAGCATATATCAGGCTTATGTCTTTGTGTGTGATTATGTAACCTACCAGTCCTGCTGCTGCCTTCCCCCGGGCACGCTACAGTATAATTATGAAGAAAAGCACAATATCTAAGTGCTTATAGTTGTTAATCACCAGTAATGGCAGCGAAATCCACTTTAATAAGCTGTTGGCCCAAACACAACTTGATCTTTATGCATTTAATTAAAGTTTTAGGAATGTGATGAGGCAAAAAAAAGGTCTAACCCCTGCGGCAGTGGTCATGTGATTACGAACATCCACTCACTCCCAAAAGCACTCATCTATGTATATTTCTTGGCTTTTATGGCTTCAAGCTGCACCATTGAAGTTCATTTGTCATGTTTGCTTAATAAGTAACTAGTTTTTTTGTAATAAATACTACTGACATCAGCATAGGACACACACTTGCCTCTCGACTACAGAGCTTTCTCTTTGGTTGAGGGCAGCAGTGTGGAGTAGTGTTTAGGGCTCTGGACTCTTGACCGGAGGGTCGTGGGTTCCATCCCAGGTGGGGGACACTGCTGCTGTACCCCTGAGCAAGGTACTTTACCTAGATTGCTCCAGTAAAAACCCAACTGTATAAATGGGTAATTCTATGTAAAAATAATCTGATATCTTGTAACAATTGTAAGTCACCCTGGATAAGGGCATCTGCTAAGAAATAAATGGTAAGCCAATTGTCTTTGAACCATGTGGTTTGTGTTTCAAGTCCAGTCCTTGCCTTTCCATTCAGTTCTATGGCCTGTGATGCTAATTCAATACAACATTCTCAAGAATCAATACAACAATCTTTCACAAGGCAGAAGTTTCACAAATGTTTCAAGAAGCCAACATCCATACCAGAAAATGGATGACTGTTGTGAAATTGTACATCTAGGTGGAGATACTAACATTTAGCATGTTTCTACAGGGGTGGATTGTAAAACCAACCAGATTTTCTGGCATGCAGATGATTTAAATTGTATTTGAATTGACTACCATCCATTGTGTTAAAGTATCTGATATATTTTAAAATAAATCACTTAAAATACATTCTACTTCACATTTGTCAAGTTTCTGCCTTTCTTCCTCTCTACCTGTTGGGTCCTGAGAATTTTCCCAACAACAGTTATTTGCATGTAATCCAAATAAAAGATGCTCTATGAAGTTTGCCTGTATCCCAAGTGTGGGTGGAGACATTGCGAAACACACCCCTTTTTACGTCTTTCTCAGAGAAATATACAGGAAGGAGGAAATGTTTTTCTTCATGTTGGGATTTCTCTTGTCTTACAGACATTTTATAAGCTCCAATGTTTAATTTTTTTTGTATACATCATATTTTTATACTGCTGACCCACTTTAAAAAGAATAATAATAATAATCAGAATTTGACACACTTCTGTTTTTACATCTACATGCAGACTATGGTGATATTTCTCAATTGATTGCTCTCAGAGGGGATTATAGCCACTATATTTTATCGTATTTGGTTCCTGATGAATGGATCCACACCCCAAACACGGCAGCTTCTTGGACCACTTTCATCTCCTTTCCTCATCTTCTTCTCTCTCCCATCCACTTCTAATCCCTTCTCTCTTTTCACCACAATCTCACTCACTTACACCACCACCTTTACTTCCTATCTCTCCCTTCTTCCCCTATTGACTCATTCACACAGCTCCAACAAAGGTTTACACTACCTTTTCCTTTCCATACACTTGTGCACACTGTCCAGCGGGCTATCCACACAGCAGCCCAGAAAACACTGGCTGCTTTCTTTAAATATCCTGCACCTGGCTCTAATTTACAATGATAGCCAGGTGCAGGGGATAATTACTAATCAAACAATTATAATTAAACAATTAAATTCAATCAATGTGCATTTGCACATGGTTTTCATGCAGGGAGGATAATAACCCCCTCCCTGCTACCTTACATATGTTTTGTAATTCATTTTCTGTTAAATCACAGAATCAGTGTTCAGCCATTTTCTCTTGTTGTGAGTGCAGAGGCATCCCTTTGAAAAGGGGCTGGACTGACAGTGATGTGAAACACTCACAAGACATACGAATTCTATTGCCCGGTGGTGTAAGGATGTCAGAGCAATAGTTCAATCTACTTTTGCTCTGGTGATGAGGTTTTAACCAATCACAGGCCAGGATTTCTAACTACTGATATATATATATATATATATATATATATATATATATATATATATATATATATATATATATATATATATATACAGTGCCTTGCGAAAGTATTCGGCCCCCTTGAACTTTGCGACCTTTTGCCACATTTCAGGCTTCAAACATAAAGATATGAAACTGTAATTTTTTGTGAAGAATCAACAACAAGTGGGACACAATCATGAAGTGGAACGAAATTTATTGGATATTTCAAACTTTTTTAACAAATAAAAAACTGAAACATTGGGCGTGCAAAATTATTCAGCCCCTTTACTTTCAGTGCAGCAAACTCTCCACAGAAGTTCAGTGAGGATCTCTGAATGATCCAATGTTGACCTAAATGACTAATGATGATAAATAGAATCCACCTGTGTGTAATCAAGTCTCCGTATAAATGCACCTGCACTGTGATAGTCTCAGAGGTCCGTTTAAAGCGCACAGAGCATCATGAAGAACAAGGAACACACCAGGCAGGTCCGAGATACTGTTGTGGAGAAGTTTAAAGCTGGATTTGGATACAAAAAGATTTCCCAAGCTTTAAACATCCCAAGGAGCACTGTGCAAGCGATAATATTGAAATGGAAGGAGTATCAGACCACTGCAAATCTACCAAGACCTGGTCGTCCCTCTAAACTTTCAGCTCATACAAGGAGAAGACTGATCAGAGATGCAGCCAAGAGGCCCATGATCACTCTGGATGAACTGCAGAGATCTACAGCTGAGGTGGGAGACTCTGTCCATAGGGCAACAATCAGTCGTATACTGCACAAATCTGGCCTTTATGGAAGAGTGGCAAGAAGAAAGCCATTTCTTAAAGATATCCATAAAAAGTGTCGTTTACAGTTTGCCACAAGCCACCTGGGAGACACACCAAACATGTGGAAGAAGGTGCTCTGGTCAGATGAAACCAAAATCGAACTTTTTGGCAACAATGCAAAACGTTATGTTTGGCGTAAAAGCAACACAGCTCATCACCCTGAACACACCATCCCCACTGTCAAACATGGTGGTGGCAGCATCATGGTTTGGGCCTGCTTTTCTTCAGCAGGGACATGGAAGATGGTTAAAATTGATGGGAAGATGGATGGAGCCAAATACAGGACCATTCTGGAAGAAAACCTGATGGAGTCTGCAAAAGACCTGAGACTGGGACGGAGATTTGTCTTCCAACAAGACAATGATCCAAAACATAAAGCAAAATCTACAATGGAATGGTTCACTAATAAACATATCCACGTGTTAGAATGGCCAAGTCAAAGTCCAGACCTGAATCCAATCGAGAATCTGTGGAAAGAACTGAAAACTGCTGTTCACAAATGCTCTCCATCCAACCTCACTGAGCTCGAGCTGTTTTGCAAGGAGGAATGGGCAAAAATTTCAGTCTCTCGATGTGCAAAACTGATAGAGACATACCCCAAGCGACTTACAGCTGTAATCGCAGCAAAAGGTGGCGCTACAAAGTATTAACTTAAGGGGGCTGAATAATTTTGCACGCCCAATTTTTCAGTTTTTTATTTGTTAAAAAAGTTTGAAATATCCAATAAATTTCGTTCCACTTCATGATTGTGTCCCACTTGTTGTTGATTCTTCACAAAAAATTACAGTTTCATATCTTTATGTTTGAAGCCTGAAATGTGGCAAAAGGTCGCAAAGTTCAAGGGGGCCGAATACTTTCGCAAGGCACTGTGTGTATATATATATATATATATATATATATATATATATATATATATATATATATATATATAACCTTACTTATGTGAGTAAAATAAGCTGATTGTTTATCACAGTCATTTGCATAATGCAAGAACCAACAATATATTTGCACAGTTGCACTTACTGGTAAGACTATCTTTTTAATCAGGGAAATTAGTTTCCAGAGAATCCAGGCTGATATTTGCTTTTTTAACTGGCAGGGGCTGGTGGACGCCCAATTTAACAATGACTGACTGTTTAGTTGTCTGTGTTTCTGTCTCCCAAGTGGAGATAGACTTCAATGAGACAGGATGGGAACCATTTCTACAGAATATTGTACCCTGGTCTGTATCAGGTGAGTAGCAGATTGCTGGGAAGATCAAATGTCTGGTGCTGCTTATCTGTGTCATTATATAAATGAGTAGCAAAGCAGAGAGTACTGGATATTTCACTGTTTTATTAAGATGCTACACAGGATAGAGCATAACCCTTAAAGGGTTGACTAAAGTAAAGGATACAATCCTTATTATCCCCTGGGGTCGTTTTTTCAAAACCTGTAATCTGGATAAAATGATCTGGATTTTGTAATTCTGTATTTTGTAATCGATATTACTTTTTTCGGGATCATTCTGATCTATTCTTTCAGAAAATGTCACTTCTGGATTACATTTATCCAGATTACAAATAATCACGACCACGAAATGTGCTTCTTGAAGTACTTCTAATAGTTGATAGCCAATTTTTTTTTAAATAGGCCATTATTTATGATTAACCTAATTTAAAAAAGAAATAAGGCCGGAGATAATTATGAGTATTAATACACAGGTTTATTTATTTATTATGTTTTACATTAAAAAAAACTCAGACAATTTACTTTGAATGTTAGTGTTTTAATTTGCGTGTCTGAATTACCTGCATATGGAACTGCTACGAGCACAACATAATTCTAGCCTACATGGATTTGCACATTATCACTATCAATCGCAATGTACCAGCCACTGAAGGTGAGGATTTGAGCGTCGACCTGCCGCAGCCTCAGGCAGGACACCATGATGCCCCTTTACAGAACCACAGCAGGATCGACCTGCTGGATGGGCAGTAAGGGATGCCATTATAAAGAACTACAATGACACACGTTGTTCCTAATGTAGATCCTCACTGACCCCCAATTGATCAGGAACTTCTATTCTCTAAACTCTCTAAACTCCTGAGTCAAGCTCTGAATGGAAACACTGAATATATCTTTAAAGCCTGCAGTAGATATTTTGAAAACCTTGGTGCTTTTGGAAGCCGTGATTGCTATTCTTTCTTAATTACACAAAAAGAATGTGAAAAAGAAATGCACACAGTTTGTAAATATTCAGTTCCTAAATTTCAAAACACTAAGAAAACACGAAACATTGGCAAATGATGTTCCTGACTGAATATTGATTTGCATACTCTATATTTCATGTTTTACACATTTGTGTGGGATTATCAACACTACCCCAAACCAGTTCCAAACTTTATACCATACATGTCTTATAATATTGTACATTTCCAGCAATTTTAATCAAAACCAAGCGTCTGTTGTTATCTCTTCCTGTAATTAGAATGTATTTTATTGGAGGTTGTAGAGAAATAGATGTCTGTTTTAGATTATTATTATTTGTTTATTTAGCAGAAGCATTTATCCAAGGTGACTTACAGAGACTAGGGTGTGTGATACATGCATCAGCTTCAGAGTCACTTACAACAACATCTCACCTGAAAGACGGAACACAAGGAGGTTAAGTGACTTGCTCAGGCTCATAGATTGAGTCAGTGAGTTAGCTGGGATTTGAACCAGGGACCTCCTGGTTACAATCCCTTTTCTTTAACCACTGTACCAAGTAACATTAGGTAGTCCAAGATTGTGCTAATCAGGGTCTGTGAAACAAGCCAACAGTGCTTACAACATACTGTATGCTACACATTCTGTACTGTATCTATGAAAAAGATGAACAGTTCTAAAGTCCACAACAATGCAAGCTTTGAAAAATAAAATGAGATTCTGACCCACGATGTATTCACATGAAGACCTGATGCACACCTGATCTCAACCAAAAATCTCAAAACTGATTATGATCAAGCATACGTGAAGAAAAATATCAAAACAATTGTAGAATTAAAAACAGCAGAATTATTATTATATATATATATATATATAAGTTGGGAATTAACAATATAATAAACTTTAGGTTAACGCAGGACTTATTATTACTATACTATTATGACTTATTAAAAGTCATATATTACTATTATGACTTATTAAAACCCTCGAGCGGACTGTACACCGCCAGCTCTCTGCTTTCCTGTCCAACCACTCTCTGCTTGACCCTCTCCAATCTGGCTTCCGCTCTGCTCACTCCACTGAAACCGCCCTTCTGTCTGTCACCAACTCACTTAAGTGTGCCCGAGCTGCCTCTCTCTCCTCTGTCCTAATTCTCCTCGACCTTTCTGCTGCCTTTGACACTGTTGATCACTCTATTCTACTATCATCTCTTGCTGACCTGGGGATCTCTGGCACTGCTCTGGCCTGGTTCTCCTCCTACCTCTCCAACCGCACTTACCAGGTAACCTGGCGTGGAGCAACCTCCACACCTCACCCTCTCTTAACTGGAGTCCCCCAAGGGTCAGTCTTGGGTCCTCTCCTGTTCTCTCTCTACACCCGCTCCCTGGGCCCCCTCATCGCATCCTATGGTTTCTCATACCATTTCTATGCTGATGATGCTCAGATTTTCCTCTCCTTCCCCACCTCTGACTCCACCATCTCCTCCCGTATCTCTACCTGTCTGTCTGCTATTTCCTCCTGGATGCACTCGCATCACCTCAAACTCAACCTCTCTAAATCTGACCTCCTTTTCTTTCCCTCCTCCTCCCCCTCCTCTGATCTCTCTATCTCTGTTCCTCTGGAATCTACCACACTCTCTCCCTCTTCCTCAGCTAAGAACCTTGGAGTCACCCTGGACCCCTGCCTCTCTTATTCCCAGCACATCTCCACTCTGGCACGCACTTGCAGATTCTTCCTGAGCAACATCCGAAGAATCCGACCCTTCCTCACCAACTATGCTACCCAGCTCCTGGTCCAGGCCCTGGTACTCTCCCGTCTAGACTACTGCAACTCCCTCCTGGCTGGCCTCCCTGCGTCCGCCACCCGTCCGCTCCAGCTCATCCAGAACTCTGCTGCTCGCCTGGTGTTCTCTCTACCTCGCTTCGCCCACGCTACTCCACTACTCCGCTCGCTCCACTGGCTCCCGATCACCGCTCGCATCCAGTTCAAGACTCTTGTACTAGCCTACAGATGCCTTGATCAGACTGCACCCAGCTACCTCCAGACCCTCATCTCTCCCTACACCCCCACTCGACCTCTCCGCTCCGCCTGCACTAGAAGACTGGCTCTACCTCCGCTACGCTCCCCTGCCTCCCGAGCCCGCTCCTTCTCCACCCTTGCTCCGCAGTGGTGGAACGACCTTCCTACAGATGTCAGGACTGCCCAGTCCCTGACCACATTCCGGTGCCTCCTTAAGACTCACCTCTTCAAACAGCACCTGTAGAACTCCTCTGTTGTATCCTGGGACACTATCACCCTTCATTTAAATATGCTTTATTTTGCTCTTATCTGCCCCCTATTTTACTGCATTTAATCCTGTACCTCAGAATATTGTAATCTGCCAAGTGTTTAATCTGTAGTATTTTGTACTTAATCATATCCTGATGTAACTATCACTATTCAATCATATCCTGATGTAACTTTCACTATTATCTGCTGTATTATTGAATTGTGGTTTGTCACACTTGAGAATTATTGTATTTCTTGTTCTTATTGTATGACTTATATTGTAACACTTGAATGTATTTGTATTTGCTTGCGATTGTAAGTCGCCCTGGATAAGGGCGTCTGCTAAGAAATAAATAATAATAATAATAATAATATATTTCAGTTCATTTGTGTTTAATTCTATATGTAGCATTTTGGCCGTTTAGAGACTCTAGATTTCGGGGGTAGACGGGAAGTTAGTGAGGAAGAAGATGGTGACATCAGACACTAGTTAACGAGAAGCTCATGCACTCTCGTAATACTGTGAGTTTGAAATAAATAGCCACGGGTTAGGCAGAAACAGTAAACAACAAGAAACCATCATCTTCCTTACCGAAGCCTGTCTACATCAGGAGTTTGTGAGTGTAGTTTGTTTACTAAATAATTATATATATATATATATATATATATATACGCTGTAAGCGAACGAGAGATAAACAAGCGGCCATGTTCTCGGTTTCAAGTCTGCCCTGCTAAATCTACACGACTGCTGTATCAAGAAGAAAAATAAATAAACTTACCTCTCTGAGATTTGACTGTATATATTGCGCCTGATAATTATTCCAAAGACCACGCTACACAATCATCACTGTGTTGAAAGCAATGCATCTAACCCATTCAGCAGCAGGGGTAATCAGTTGTGTTGTAAACTCTTAGCCATTTCCTTGTTACTTTCTCGAGATTTTTTGTTTGACATTATCTAGCTTCTATCAATATGTCTTGTGTAGTACACTACCATTTTAGCGCTCAATAAATGATGTGTACATTACTAACTACCTGGAGGCTTAATCTAGTCCACAGCAGCCCTCCCCACAAACGTTGGAATTGCAGGTAGAGGAAAGGCACCTGGAGCCTCTACTCTTCTCTGCTATCCCAGACAGGGCCTTCAGAGTGCTTCTGAGAGAAACAGGGCTGTTTGGTTTCAATAGTTAGAGCTCAGCTGGCAGCTTCTCCATTAACTTCAAAACTTAAACATTTCCCTTGCAAATGCCACACTTTGCCTGCCATATCCAACATGCTCAAACAGAAATAAAAAATGCTAATTCATGTGCATACAGAAATAGTTGATTAATTAGGCAGGTGAACATTCCGAGTTTGTCTGTATGCATACTGTCTGCAGTGTGTGCAGCATCAGGGCCAGCTCATGAGACTTCAGAGGTGAAAAATCAAAGTAACATTTTTTTAACTTTACCTTAGCTGAATCTTCTATGGCTCTTAATTGAATTAAAAACCTGATGAAATACATTAAGAGCTCATTCACTTAACCCCATGTTTTAAATCTAAAAGATGTTTTAATTTACCGAATCTCTGTCACACAGATGATCAAAAGCGAGTACGATTCTCTATACATGTAGGCCTCAGCACTCCTGACATTTATTATTATTATTTATTTCTTAGCAGACGCCCTTATCCAAGGCGACTTACAGTTGTTACAAGATATCACATTATTTTTACATACAATTACCCATTTGTACAGTTGGGTTTTTACTGGAGCAATCTAGGTAAAGTACCTTGCTCAAGGGTACAACAGCAGTGTCCCCCACTGGGGATTGAACCCACAACCCTCCGGTCAAGAGTCCAGAGCCCTAAACACTACTCCACACTGCTGTCCTCAACCAAAGAGAAAGCTCTGTAGTCGAGAGGCAAGTGTGTGTCCTATGCTGATGTCAGTAGTATTTATTACAAAAAAACTAGTTACTTATTAAGCAAACATGACAAATGAACTTCAATGGTGCAGCTTGAAGCCATAAAAGCCAAGAAATACACATAGACGAGTGCTTTTGGGAGTGAGTGGATGTTCGTAATCACATGACCACTGCCGCAGGGGTTAGACCTTTTTTTTGCCTCATCACATTCCTAAAACTTTAATTAAATGCATAAAGATCAAGGTGTGTTTGGGCCAACAGCTTATTAAAGTGGATTTCGCTGCCATTACTGGTGATTAACAACTATAAGCACTTAGATATTGTGCTTTTCTTCATAATTATACTGTAGCGTGCCCGGGGGAAGGCAGCAGCAGGACTGGTAGGTTACATAATCACACACAAAGACATAAGCCTGATATATGCTCCTTGCGACGAAGCCGTCTCGTCTGTACAGCGGTATCGGTGTTATGCTTTGATGCGGAGGTCCTGGGTTCACGCCTGCCCTCCGCCTGTGTGTGGATTGCCTGCATTAACCGAAATCGCCACAAAATACATTAGTCTACTAACAGTGTCAGAAAGTTGATGTATTGGATACATTTAAAGTGTTAATCAATTTCTTCATTATTATTACAATAATCTCAAAAGCTTGATCTAGACGGTTACGATGAGAACGCCTTTGTGTGCCCCGATCTTTATTACTGAATGCAGCCGATCAGCAGTTTCTATAGCCGGGGCAGAGCGTGGCTGCGTTGGACCTCAACAATGAAGAGATTGCGTATGAAAGAAACTAAACAAAAAACGATTAGGTTAAGGTTTTAAAGTCACTGTAACTATATTAAAATGCAGTAAACTGTTTTGTTTGTGTTGACGATGAGTGACACCCAGCAAGCCAGCAAGCCAGCCTGCCTGCCCTTCTGAGATCTGCTGATGCTCTGTGCTGAATCTGGAGGACTGGTGGTGAGAATAAACGAAGGCTGGGCGCTTAAACTTACTGGAGGGAAACAGTCATTTTAAACATCAGATGTACACACCAAAGCATATAAAACAAGTAGGTAAGCAGTTTTATTGTTACATTTTTGTAGTTTTACTTTACAGAAAAATAATACATTCCACTTGCAGTATAACAATAAATAAGTAAATACATCTGCATATCTACAAAAATAAACAAACAATTCATTCAGCAGTATTAAGTTCTTCAAGCCAATTTTGATTTTCTACAGCCAAGGTACTGGGACTATTTTGCACTGGTGGAAGGATATTTTCATAAAGAAATAATTTCAAGTTTAAAATCTTGTGTGTTTCTGTTTTCTTTTTATAGTTAACATAACATCATTTAATAAGTGCAATAACACTCTCCAGGGTTTGCAGTAGTTATACAGTTGCCTCACTTGCTGGGTGGTTGAAGGCCCTCGGCCTTGCCTTGTCTTGTGACTCACAACACACCCCGGGACGTCTAGTAAAACGAATGTACATCCTCTATTGTGTTGTATTTCTTACATATACAGTACTTGATGGGGGAGCCAATAACAACTGCATTACCTGTGTTATTACCCTGTTCTGTAGAGTCATTTATTCACACTTCTAACTGTTTTAAAATAGGTTGACACTTTCAGTTCATGATTAATTTCTGATCAGCTAAGCAGCCAACACGGCGTGGCAATGCAGAGACACTGGCATCCAAAGCAGCCAACACGGCGTGGCGGTGCGGAGACACCGGCATCCAAAGCAGCCAACACGGCGTGGCGGTGCGGAGACACTGGCATCCAAAGCAGCCAACACGGTGTGGCAGTGCGGAGACACTGGCATCCAAAGCAGCCAACACGGTGTGGCAGTGCGGAGACACTGGCATCCAAAGCAGCCAACACGGTGTGGCAGTGCGGAGACACTGGCATCCAAAGCAGCCAACACGGCGTGGCGGTGCGGAGACACTGGCATCCAAAGCAGCCAACACGGCGTGGCGGTGCAGAGACACTGGCATCCAAAGTCCATAATAGGAAAGTGTCAGGTGTGATTGACAGCTGATTTGGTCAGGTGCTGGTCAGAAGCAAAGGATACATTGCCAATGATCACAAATAGCAAAGCCTCTGTTACCTGTTGCACAACTAACAGGTTTCATGATGTTTCAATAAAAACAAAACATTTCAACCAAACAGATTGACAAAATGAAATAACCTAAAATACTACATTTATTACGATATTTAGTGAATGCTGAAAAGGAGCAAGCATATTTATAACAATGAAGACAATAGAAGAACATATGACAGTGGATACAAAAAAAGATAATTCAACTCAATTTTAGATTCACAAAAAAGTCGTTCAGTTACGGTATGTCAAAGTAGAAGAAGTTTACGACAGTAACACAATAACAGAAAAACAAGAATTACAGGTGGTAGAACACCCAGTTACTGAAACTGAAAAAGAGGTTAAACAGGCTGTGCCTCTTCACATTAGTAGCCAACAGGCAAATGGACAAATTCAGTTTCAGCTTCACCTCATGACACCATTGTCTATATAATTTAAAAACACTCACTCAAACTTCTGAGGTACAACTTACAAGAGACAAAATGAATTAGAAGTAGGGCAGAGGTGTGGAAGATGTGGAAGGGGGAGGGGTGAACACATGGGGGGGTTCCAGTTACTGAGTGTATATTATTTCCACCAGATTACTTTATGCCTCCAGACCTGCTGTACACCTGTTTCACTACATGTTTCACAACATGATCACTCCTTTTGACAGCATGAGGCTGACTGATGAGGGCAGCTGACAATCGCAAACAAAAAGAACAAATACGAATCTTGTGATGGATAATCCCTACAGAATTAACACCCATTTTCTTTTTATAGCCCTGTTAAACCCCCCACCCTTTCCACCCACCGTAAACTGACCAATCACATCGATGGGTGCTGCTTTTGAATAGCTCTCACAGGGTAGGACATGCCCCTCCCTTACTGACTCAATACAACCACCGCAAAAAACTTGTAATCAGAACACTGAATAGTATTCCTGGTATCTCCCGGTATAGCAGCCTAGCACAGCCACCTTTTTTAAAGCTTGATTTTGAACAGTATTATGTTTTTATTTTTAAATTTGCACAATCTGACAATTGTCAGCGCTTGAAACCACAATCCTGCTAAAAACCATTGGTTCCTGAGTGATGCCACTGCTGGGGTCTCAATGGTGGCCCATGATATTGCAAGTCCTTGCAACTGCATTACTGTGTTTGTGTTGCAAATAACTAAAACCAGGGCGCCTGTGCCGACGTGTGCAACCCTCTGTCTCTCCCTCTCACTATCAGCGGATACCTACTCCCTTTTACAGTAGTACTTTGGATCACTGTGAAGCTTAGTGTGCCTCAAATCTTTCCTGAAGCTGGTGTAGAGTTCATATGAGGGCTCCAATCCCAAAGATTTCATCTGCATCACTGGCTGGATGCACCTCTAAATCTTGTCTCGCCAATGCAAATCCCATCTAATGATTAAAACCAGTACAGTAGTCTTCGCGGATAGGAACACCTCCTAAATTGACACTTCGGCTTAGGGAACAACCTTGTGGTGAAACAGAATTGTCCCATTATAAATGCTCCGCCTAAAGAAACAGGATATTCGCTTAAAAGAACACCTTTTTGGCACTGATAGCGATTCCTTGCTAACTGATTGAAAACTGATACAGTGCAGTGTTGTATCCTAATAACTCATCATCATCAAACTCAAATTCAAATGGTTTATCATCGTGAAGGTAATCTACAGCTGCTGCTGGATTATTTTAACGTGTGTAGGGTGGTGCTGTGTTAATGACATTGTGTTAAAATTAATTCTTGTATTCATGATTACTGTTAGAGCCGCTGCTCCATTTTTACCCTATGTAGGGGTGCTTTGTTTATTTAGTTTTTCAGTTAGTTTATTAATATTAGTTTATTATTATGGTTTATTGACATATGTTTGCCTATTGTTTTTCTCTTATTATGTTCATTTCATATGTTGATGGACATGTGTCATGACATAATTAATAAATCTGTTTGTATTTATTGATTCATATCACGATTGGCCTTGACATCTTGTGTCTAGTGGTCAACTCTGTCTTAGAGAACACTTTGACTAAGAGAACACTTTGCTTGCTTCCTGAGGGGTGTTCTCTTAGCCAGAGACTACTGTACTGCATATTGGAACACTGTTTAGAAGTCACAAAAGTATTTTTAAAGAATACATTATGGTAAATGATATGATATGATATATATATATATATATATATATATATATATATATATATATATATATATATATATATATATATATATACAGTGCCTTGCGAAAGTATTCGGCCCCCTTGAACTTTGCGACCTTTTGCCACATTTCAGGCTTCAAACATAAAGATATGAAACTGTAATTTTTTGTGAAGAATCAACAACAAGTGGGACACAATCATGAAGTGGAACGAAATTTATTGGATATTTCAAACTTTTTTAACAAATTAAAAACTGAAAAATTGGGCGTGCAAAATTATTCAGCCCCCTTAAGTTAATACTTTGTAGCGCCACCTTTTGCTGCGATTACAGCTGTAAGTCGCTTGGGGTATGTCTCTATCAGTTTTGCACATCGAGAGACTGACATTTTTGCCCATTCCTCCTTGCAAAACAGCTCGAGCTCAGTGAGGTTGGATGGAGAGCATTTGTGAACAGCAGTTTTCAGTTCTTTCCACAGATTCTCGATTGGATTCAGGTCTGGACTTTGACTTGGCCATTCTAACACCTGGATATGTTTATTTGTGAACCATTCCATTGTAGATTTTGCTTTATGTTTTGGATCATTGTCTTGTTGGAAGACAAATCTCTGTCCCAGTCTCAGGTCTTTTGCAGACTCCATCAGGTTTTCTCCCAGAATGGTCCTGTATTTGGCTCCATCCATCTTCCCATCAATTTGAACCATCTTCCCTGTCCCTGCTGAAGAAAAGCAGGCCCAAACCATGATGCTGCCACCACCATGTTTGACAGTGGGGATGGTGTGTTCAGGGTGATGAGCTGTGTTGCTTTTACACCAAACATAACGTTTTGCATTGTTGCCAAAAAGTCCGATTTTGGTTTCATCTGACCAGAGCACCTTCTTCCACATGTTTGGTGTGTCTCCCAGGTGGCTTGTGGCAAACTGTAAACGACACTTTTTATTGGCTTTCTTCTTGCCACTCTTCCATAAAGGCCAGATTTGTGCAGTATACGACTGATTGTTGTCCTATGGACAGAGTCTCCCACCTCAGCTGTAGATCTCTGCAGTTCATCCAGAGTGATCATGGGCCTCTTGGCTGCATCTCTGATCAGTCTTCTCCTTGTATGAGCTGAAAGTTTAGAGGGACGGCCAGGTCTTGGTAGATTTGCAGTGGTCTGATACTCCTTCCATTTCAATATTATCGCTTGCACAGTGCTCCTTGGGATGTTTAAAGCTTGGGAAATCTTTTTGTATCCAAATCCAGCTTTAAACTTCTCCACAACAGTATCTCGGACCTGCCTGGTGTGTTCCTTGTTCTTCATGATGCTCTCTGCGCTTTAAACGGACCTCTGAGACTATCACAGTGCAGGTGCATTTATACGGAGACTTGATTACACACAGGTGGATTCTATTTATCATCATTAGTCATTTAGGTCAACATTGGATCATTCAGAGATCCTCACTGAACTTCTGGAGAGAGTTTGCTGCACTGAAAGTAAAGGGGCTGAATAATTTTGCACGCCCAATTTTTCAGTTTTTTATTTGTTAAAAAAGTTTGAAATATCCAATAAATTTCGTTCCACTTCATGATTGTGTCCCACTTGTTGTTGATTCTTCACAAAAAATTACAGTTTCATATCTTTATGTTTGAAGCCTGAAATGTGGCAAAAGGTCGCAAAGTTCAAGGGGGCCGAATACTTTCGCAAGGCACTGTATATATATATATATATATATATATATATATATATATATATATATATATATATATATATATATATATATAGTGCCTTTAGAAAGTCTACACCCCCTTGAACTTTTTTCACATTCTGTTGTGTCAGTGCCTCAGAGTTTCATGCATTTAAATGAGGATTTTTTTCCCACTTATCTACACACCATACTCCACACTGTTAAGGGGAAAAAAGTTTTTATTGAGAAAAAAATTATATATATTAAATATACAAAACTGAAAGATCATAAATGGATAAGTCTCCACCCCCCTGAGTTAATACTTGGTGGAAGCACCTTTGGCAGCAATTACAGCTGTGAGTCTGTTGGGATAGGTCTCTACAAACTTTGCACACCTAGATTTGGCAATATTTGACCATTCTTCTTTATAAAACTGTTCAAGCTCTGTCAAATTCCTTGGGGAGTGTTGATGGACAGCAATCTTCATGTCATATCACAAATTTTCGATTGGATTTAGGTCGGGGCATTGACTGGGCCACTCAGGGACATTTACCTTTTAGTTCCTTGGCCACTCCAGTGTAGCTTTGGCTGTGTGCTTTGGGTCGTTGTTATGCTGAAAGGAGAACTTCCGTCCCAGTTTCAGCTTTCTTGCAGAGGGCAGCAGGTTTTCCTTGTACTTTTCTCCATTCATTTTCCCTTCTATCCTGACAAGTGCCCCAGTCCCTGCCCATGAGAAACATCCCCATAACATGATGCTGCCACCACCATGCTTCACAGTAGGGATGGTGTTCTTTGGGTGATGCGCTGTGTTGGGTTTGCGCCAAACATAACGCTTTGCATTTAGGCCAAAAAATTGTAGTTTCGTCAGACCACAAAACTTTTTGCCACATGGCTACAGAATCTCCTGAGTGTTTTTTTTGCATACTTCAAACGGGATTCAAGGTGGGCTTTCTTGAGTAATGGTTTCCTTCTTGCCACCCTACCATACAGGCCAGATTTGTGGAGTGCTTGGGATATTGTTGTCACATGCACACTTTGACCCTAAAAGCCTGTAGCTCTTGCAAAGTTGCCATTGGCCTCTTGGTAGCCTCTCTAATCAGTCTTGCTCAGTCATCCAGTTTGGAGGGACGGCCTGATATAGACAGGGTCTTTCTTGGTGGTGCCATACACCTTCCACTTCTTAATAATCATCTTGACCACGCTCCAAGGGATATTCAAGGCCTTTGATATTTTTTATACCCATCCCCTGATCTGTGCCTTTCAACAACTTTGTCCCGGAGTTCTTTTGAAATGCACTACCCAGCAGAGGGAACCTACAGGAACTGCTGAATTTGTCCTGAAATAATGTGAATCACTACAATTTTTCATACCTGAAGATTGCATGTTTGATTACCTTGCACACCAAACAAATGAAAGAAGCACCAAACTTTGGTGTCATTTTTTCTCTCAGACTCCCTCCATATACTACTACAACCCACAAAAAAATCTATATATATCTAAAACATCGCACCATTATACTAATAAAAAAGTGACTTGGTGTTTAAATGAAAATCATAATGGGTCTCAGTGATATGTCAATGTTGATTACCATGTGGGTGGATTAGAAGCACAGTCACACACTCTTAGTCCTGCCTGCGTTCCATTCATGAGATTGGTTGGTCAGCTACAGCAGTGGTGTGCAAACTACTATTTCAGTTTTTATTTTTAATTAATTTTCTACACATTTCTAGAATACTTTTTTCACTTGGAAGTTGTGGGGTAGGATGTGTAGATAAATGAAAAAAAAGTATTTTAATGCATTTTAATTCCAGGCTATAAGGCAACAAAAGGTGGGTGTAGACTTTCTATAGGCACTGTGTGTGTATATATATATATATATATATATATATATATATATATATATATATATATATATATATATATATATCTAGGAAGTAAGTGAAATAGTAATGTATATAGAGTATGGTAACTAACATGTGCATTACAAATATTCTTTCCATATGGAAAAAAACACTTGACAGTTTAAATGATAGCATTGCAAAGGTTAGATTATATGACACTAGTTCTTTAAATTGTTCTTTAAATGTGCTGTGTTATACCGTTGCGATGAAGTGACCGACAGAACAAACCACACTTTTCAGAGACGCAGGTTTTGAAATGCTGTGGTAGGAAACTGGAAATGGAAACTTACCCTAACTGAAAAGAGATAAATACAGTAAAAACAAAACTTGTAAAACACTAGAAGCAATAAATAAATGAATGGCGACCCTCGGACACACTGCATGCAGAAACACAACTCCACTGAGTACATTCTTCTGTGATGCAAATGATACTGACCCTAAAACAAAAACCTGAGAGGCATAAGAATTCATCCAAACAACATTCCTGAAAGCAACTGTAACATGAAAGATACAATTAGGAAGGAAGTGCTGCCAAAAGCCTCAGAGGTACACTCAATATGTCTGTTCTGTGGGCAGGTTCCTTTTCACCTCTCATACCGAACTATACTAAGCTTTTCAAACTGGGGGCCTAAACAATAATGACATGACGTGGCTGCAGAAGTATGGGTAGTCTTGCATTCAATTCAACCTTCAGTTTAGATAGTAACTCTGTGTATGCAATATGTCTACATCATTTGCATCTGATGGTGGTGGATTCATCCGAAACCTCTTGCATTGAAAAAAAATAAACATCAATGCAAATAACAACCTTTACATTTACAGCAAGATCTATTTGCATATATTGTTTACCTGCACATTCATTTCCTCTACAAGGACTGCATATATATGTGCTGTAGAAGCCATTTCTTCCTGTACAGTCCACAATTGTCAGGTAAGCACCGGTGTTGTAGCTCAGTGGTGCGCAAACTTTTTAAATCCCGCCCCCTTTTTAGCATACATTTTGTTACCCCCCCCCATATAAAATATAAAAACGTCAAAGTTTTTATAATTTTTTTTTCATGATTTCATGTAAGTCGCGTATTTTTCCCTTAATCACTAAAAGCCCAGACTTAGCTAAATACATACGTATATCACAAATTCAACATTTAAATGTCGATTTTTTTTATTTCTGTGGTTATGTCTGCGTGAGCAAGACACTGACAGTGACAGCCACTACCTTTGACCTTATTTCTGATTGGTCCATTGCGATGCGAACAGCGCGTGGCAAAATACAAATAAAACAAATGTATTTCTATATTTGCTCGCTTCATTCGCGCCGCTTGTTTCGCTTGTGTTGTGCATTACTCCATTTAAATCAATAGTTTTAATTATTTTTGCTCACGTCTGGTGTGCATAGGTCTTAACATGCAAGCCCACGCCCATTGACACGTTTGATTTGGCATTGTATGTTGCAGAGCTGCGCTTACACTCCGACTTTTAAGAATGTGTTTGTCAACATTTATGTATTTATTTTTTTATTTTTTTACAAAACTGCCCCATAGTCGCACCCCCCTTAGTGACTCTCCACGGCCCCCCAGGGGGGCGCACCCCCCAGTTTACACACCACTGCTGTAGCTGACCAACCAATCTCATGAATGGAACGCAGGCAGGACTAAGGATGTGTGACTGTGCTTCTAATCCACCCACATGGTAATCAACATTGACATATCACTGAGACCCATTATGATTTCCATTTAAACACCAGGTCACTTTTTTATTAGTATAATGGTGTGATGTTTTATATATATATAGATTTTTTTGTGGGTTGTAGTAGTATATAGAGAGAGTCTGAGAGAAAAAATGACACCAAAGTTTGGTGCTTCTTTCATTTGTTTGGTGTGCAAGGTAATCAAACATGCAATCTTCAGGTGTGAAAAAGTTATTGCCCCCCCTTAGTTAACTCAACCCAATTAAAGGGATAATTAGGGTCAGCTGTTTGAGTACTTTGGTTAACAACCAGGCCTGATTTGGGCCAGCCCTGCCCAATATAAATCTGACTAACTTTGGCCCTTACCATCAGAGTGAAGTTGTCAGCACACAGGTTCTAGAGGCGCATCATGCCACGAACAAAAGAAATTCCTGAAGACCTCCGGAAAAAAGTTGTTGATGCCTATCAGTCTGGAAAGGGTTACAAAGCCATTTTTAAGGCTCTGGGGCTCCACCGAACCACAGTCAGAGCCATATTGTCCAAATGGAGAAAGTTTGGGACAGTAGTGAATCTTCCCAGGAGTGGCCGTCCTGCCCAAATCTCCAAGAGCAAGACGTAAAATCGTCCAGGAAGTCACAAAGAACCCTAGAACAACATCCAGGGATCTTCAGACCTCTCTTGTCTCGGCTAAGGTCAGTGTTCATGACTCCACCATCAGAAAGACACTGGGCAAAAATAGGATTCATGGCAGAGTAGCAAGGCGGAAACCATTGCTCACTAAGAAGAACATGAATGCTTGTCTCAAATTTGCCAAAAAGCACCTGGATGATCCTCAAGAGTTCTGGAACAATGTTCTATGGACAGATGAGTCAAAAGTGGAACTTTTTGGCCGACATGGGCCCCGTTATGTCTGGCGAAAACCAAACATAAGCATTCCACAGTAAGAACCTCATACCAACGGCCAAGCATGTGTCATGGTTTGGGGATGCTTTGCTGCATCAGGACCTGGACGCCTTGCCATCATTGAAGTAACCATGAAATCTGCTCTGTATCAGAGAATTCTACAGGAGAATGTCAGGCCATCCATCCGTGAGCTGAAGCTGAAGCGCAGCTGGGTCATGCAGCAAGACAATGATCCGAAACACACAAGCAAGTCTACATCAGAATGATTGAAGAACAAGAAATATTAAAGTTTTGGAATGGCCTAGTCAAAGTCCAGACCCAAACCCCATTGAGATGTTGTGGCAGGACCTGAAACGAGCAGTTCATGGTTGAAAACCCACAAATGTCACTGTGTTGAAGCAGTTCTCATGGAGGAGTGGGCCAAAATTCCTCCACGGCGCTGTGAGAGACTACTCAATAACTACAGGAAGCGTTTGGTTGCAGTTATTGCTGCTAAAGGTGGCGTAACCAGTTATTGAGTCTAAGGGGGTGATTACTTTTTTATATGGGGGCATTGGGTGTTGCATAACTTTCTTTAATAAATAAATGAAATATGTATAAAATCTTTGTGTTATTTGTTCACTCAGGGTCCCTTTTATCCAATATTAGGTTTTGGTTGAAGATCTGATAACATTCAGTGTCAAAAATATGCAAAAATCAGACAGGGGCAAATACTTTTTCACGGCACTGTATATATACTGTATATATATATATATATATATTAAAGGGCAGTTTGTTAAAATTGCTTTCATCTCCAGGGTGCTGCTCCAGCTGGTAATGCCTGGGAGACGGTAGTGGTTACAGTATGCAGAAGAGGTAGCACAGAAGAATACATTCATATTAACTCTCATCAATACATTACAAGTACTGTGCATTTTACTTTATATATTGCAAATTAACTGGACTTGAAACCTGCATGTCCCATTCTGGTTAAAGGCATTTTTAAACTACAAAAGCAAGGCGTCCTCAACATTATTGAGCAAATCGGAAATGCTGACGACTCGCACCCACAGTTTGCTGTTCATAGGCCTGTATTATTGTCAGTGTCGTTACTTTGGTTTCAAAACTGTGGGGGCGACAGTTTCTGTAGCTGGGGCACATCGTAATAAAATTTGAAATAAATGTTAATTTCAGACTGGCGCCTTTGTGGTTGTGAACTCCCTCCTCAGAGGATAGGAGAGGTATTTCACAGCCACTCTACAACAATAAGATCCTAATGCTCAAATAGAACATGTTCTTTATAATATTGAGACCATAGGCATCAGAGATGGTATCATGACTGAGATATTTTAGGAAATGAGAATTGACTGTATATGGATATTTTTAACATGAAGGGAAAGGGAAGTCAGGTTGAACGTCAGTGCATTCAGAATCAGCAGCCTCTATCTGTGATAAAGTGAAGCCCCAGCTGTGTTCAACAGAAACCTGCTGGTGTATTTCTGCAGTACCACTGTCCATTCAGCTGTGGGACTGATTTTGAGTAGTGTTCATTTTATTCTTGTAGCTAAGCTTGTAAAAGTGTTCTTATCTATTATTTACATTGAATCAGTGGACAAGACATCACAGCAATGAACACTTAACACCTGCCCACTTTAGTTTAACATTATTTAGTACAAATACGAAAATAAAGCTATTCACTCATGTTTTTTTTTAAAAAAGTGTTACTGATAACACTTTTGTGCTTAATGGACAACATTTTGATGCGAATACCAAACAAATATTAATACCATCTATAGCACTCCCAATAGAACTCTTATATCATGGCAATGGAGTCCATTAATACATAGGCAATGGAGTCACATCTACAGCACTCTCAATAGGAACCTGACACCATAGGCAATGGAGTCACATAATCTACTGTATTTAAAAGGGGTAGACCAACACTGATGCAGTTCAAGGGAATGGTGGCACTGCAGATTCCTCATCCAGAAGATCTACACTCTGCATCAGGAATTCGTTTTCGTGCTCTGCTTTCCACTCACCCTGCTAACATAGGTTATCCATCGTGTCTGCACCTTTCTAATGCAAACTAAGGGGAGTGGGGGTTAAAGCCTTTGAGAACAACAAATCAACACATTTATCTCCCTAGCATGTTTACACCTGGCAGTGGCATGCTAGATCAGCTATCTGTGATTATCCTGATTTGATCATTTCTGCTATTTAAAGATGGTATCCTTTCTGTGGAAGGTGAAAATATCAGCCCCCCTGCCTGCAGCACCATCACACCTGTGTCTTTGTGTCTGGCAGGAAGGAAGAACATTGAGCATGCAGATAACTTCCTCGTGAACAGAAAGCGGATGTTCTGTCCACCCATGGCAGGGTCCTATTAGAAGTTCCCAAAGAGGAGAAGAAATGCCACGCTGTTTATTTTAATTAGCATGCATGTGAGAAGAATTCAGTAGAGGAAAATGCCTGTACTGGCTCTAGGTTATACTTGCACAATAATTCAGTTTTTTAGTGGGAGGGTCCAGGATTAATTGTTATTTCTTTCAATGTGACCACTTTTTTACCCAGTTTAAAATGCCCAATTAGAATCATGTTGCCTTATCAATGCAACACCCTTACAGATCAGGAAGGCTTAAGATCAATGTGTCAACCTCTAGTCCTGTTGTCAAGCCAATCTCCTCTTTTCAGCCACCGAACTTTAGCAAAGAATGGTACTAAGCTTCCAAACCCGAGAGTCCAGCCTTGTAAGCCTCGGCCTGGAGCCTGACCAGTAAGGTTCGCCAAAGTGTGATGAGGTGAACTATTCCCAAGTTACGGATCTTTGGTACAACTGGGTTAAAACACATACTGTAAGTAATTGTGGTGGCAAGTTTGGGTAGCACTTCTGAAGTCGTAAAAAATATACTCTTCTACTCTCATAGCTTGTTATAAGCTCATTTATAGGCAAACAAGCTTCTCATTGCAGCTTATCAAGGTCCAGGTGGAGAGCACAGTCTTCCGGTTACAAGACAAGACACTAAATTAGTTTACTTACTTATGTGTAATTATTTGGTAGATTTTTCTTTCTTTGAAAAAAAAATGTGTCAATGATAGTTTTGATTTAAGACATTTGAGAAGTCAGTTCTAAGATGTGTACAAAAAATATATATATTAATTGCAGAGATTATCTCCTTTTTTCTGGAGGGTGTATATCAATCAGTGTGGCAGAAATCCCTTACCAGCTTGGTGGTCATGTGGCCACCACCAACTGTTATCTGGTCAGCAATTCCATTATTTTGGTGGCCAAACAACAAAAGAAAGAAATTCAAATGTAATGTTTCACTACAAACATCTGTCTAACAATATTACTTTCCATTTATCCAAATATTGTACATGTTTTTGCATTTTAAATTTGAATCAGCATTCAAGAAACTACAGAAAACTACATAATGAATTGACCTAAACATCAGTGTATATCCCAAATGTTTCTGTCAGGGGTGGGACAGCGTTCTGCATCAAAGTTTTCCAGGGATGGTCTGTTGATGCTGATCATGATTAGATTATGCTATGCCTAGGTAGGTATTATGCAAAGACTTTCCAAGCACTAAACTTGTTTCTTGCACACCAAGAATAACAGGAGCAATTGTAATGTTCCAGAAATGTGAAAAATTGTACAGGTTTATTATTATTATTATTATTATTATTATTGGGTCATTCTGTGTCAATTCAGCCAGATTTTCATGAAGCTTTATAGAAAAATCTGAATTATCTGAATTTTGAGCTCTCTTTTTCGGGTAGCCAAGGTTGTAAAAGAAAAAAAAAAACACAGTGCTTTTAGCCAATAACTTTCAGAAGGTGGATGACACAGCACCCTAATAATGAGGATGAGGAAGAGGAAGAGGAGGAGGAGGATAATAATAATAATAATAATAATAATAATAATAATAATAATAATAATAATAATAATAATAATAATTTGGCCTAAAATACACCTGCAGGCCTGTACATTTTTTTGTTTTTCACATTTCTGGAACATTACAATTGCCCCTGTTATTCTTGGTGTGCAAGAAACAAGTTTAGTGTTTGGAGAGTTTTGCATAACATATGGTGACATTTTCACATAATTTTGGTTCATTTGAACACAACATGACCCTATTATGAAAGTCTTTCGTCATAAGTCCACTGCAGACAATGTAAGCAGACATTTATTTAATTATAGGTAAAGATTGGAATAAAAAGGGAGTGACAAAGAACATCAGATGTTATTAAATTATTATTTGAATGGCAAGCAAGGAAAAAAGAAATCAGCTGCCCAATGTCCTCTCCCTGTTTAAAAAAAATGAAAGAAATATATATATTTAATATCATCCAATGGAACCCTCCCTTTTCTAATCAATTTGAAAAAAAATCTAATTGGTAATAACTGATTGGCTGTATAGAACTAGCGAGGAGAAATTACGATTTAAGCCCAAGTTTCTTTTAATCTACCAACCGCCTCACTCACTCACAATGCGTTTTAAAGTATATGTAGGCCTAAACACATTTTAGGTGTTTTTTTGGGGTTTCTCAAAAACATAAATAATATTTTATCAATTGTAATATTTATTTGGAGTATGAGAAATGGGAATCACAAAACAAAATAAAAAAAACTTAATTAGTCGTATATTTGTCTATCCGACTAAAAAAGGAGGGAAATGAATCCCCCCTTTCGAAACTAACGTTTATTATATGTATTATGTTTAACTCGATCCATGCAATACTGGAAACACTTTTATAAAGGAAAGAGGGAAATAATACTTTACATAATAACGTCACTTAAGTGTGGATAACACGTTTAACAACTTAGGAAAGGAAATGGACAGGAGAACAAATACTACTTTAGAACAGACAACCCAATTGTGCAGCTCAAGTCTGGTACAAGATGAGGCACTCCAGGTGTGTACCTGTGACTGGACCAGGGGGACAACGATCAGGGGTCTGAAGAATCCTCGAGGAAAAAGAGATGCTCGTGAGAAAAGGGGCAGGGGCCTTGCATTGATCAGTACTTCTTACGATGCCAGTCAAGTCAGACAAGTGAAATCCAGTCACAGGATTCACACCACAGTACCAGCACCCCTGCAGAGTAGTTCCAATAGGAGCACAGCTAGTGATGAAACCAATGGTCCTGGTGAGCCTAGTCACATGAAATAGCTTAAGAGAGAGGAACCTTAATGGGCATGAACATTAATATCATAATCCTGGTTCCCTGGAGGATATTGGAGAGGTGATAGGCACGTTGTTGAAAATCAACTCCCTTGTTTCCCCTACTGTGCAGAGCCAATGGGTGAGGACGCAGCCACCTCTCTACAAGAGGGTGATGGTGAAGAGCGCGGAGCAGAAGTAAGGGGCAGAGCGCTGCGTAGATCTGCGGGATAGCCGCTTCTCAAGTATGCACTTGGAAAAAGTGCCTCGTGGGCATGGTCTGGTCCCAAGCAGGAAGAGCACCTGTCGTGCTTGTCCTCAATAGGTAGACTGGCTTTGCATGTCTCACAGGGATAGAACCCGGGCATGATGCAGGGAGCAAGCAATGTTGTGTACAGATACAGTTGTACAGGTGCCGCCTCAATCGGCTTATAGATATCGATCAGACGGGTCACGACCCGAGTGTGACCGCTTTGGTACCAGGTCAGTTCGGTACCGGTTTGGTGTATTTAACACCGGGTCAGTACTGGTTCAGGACTGGTGTGGTACTGGTTCGGAACCTGGTTGACACCAGGCTGGTTCGGTACCAGTTTGGTGGCTTTGCACCGTCCGTATAGGACCAGGTCGGTAACCGGTTCTGTGACTTTAGCACCGGGTTGGTACAGGTACAGGTTTCAGGTGGTAAATACCCATACGGTAATGGTTACATTTATTACCTGAAAGGGAACCGAGGGCTAAGTAGCTAAGAGCCTACTTAAGTGGAAGTAGAAAGGAAGTTGACCACTATGACTACAACAGTAGCCTGCACCAATTGGTTACTTGCCAAACTAGCAGATAACATCAGAGGGGCACGCATGCAGTTCAAGCCTGCCATCTCAAGAAGCATCTCCATCATCAAAGGCAGAGTAGTTGATAAGGTGTTCTATATTGATGGTGATGCCATTGCAACAGTGTCAGAAAGGCCCATAAAGAGTCTTAGGAGGTGGTATGATGGGTACTTGAAGGACACAGAACTAGTGGGAGAGGTGAGACAGCAGGCAGTGCAAGGGCTGAAGAGAATCGACAGTAGTGCACTACCAAGCAATCTTAAAGTGTGGTGTGGCTGCTTACTGTGTATGAGGTTTCCTTGTCAGCAGTTGAGAAAGGAGGCCGATTAGCTCATTCATTAGAAAATGGCTAGTGGTTCCGCAATGCCTTAACAGTGGAGCACTCTACGGTAAAGGGAAACTGCAGCTGCCAGTCCCAGCTCTAACTGAGGAATTCAAATGACACTGATGGAATTACATGACGAGTGTGTAAGGGAGGTAGCGAATTTGGAGAAAGCACGAGGAGACAATCAGGTGTGTCAAGGCAGTGTCAAGCTAACCAGGGAGAATGAGTGAGGTGGGAGAACGTGGAACAGCGTAAGATTGGTCGCTTCACTTGGCGTCATGACCAGGTGCTCTGATGCTTAACATTAGCACTTGAAGAACGACGTAATAAGATCAACAGCTCGATGCCAGTATTAGCGGTAAATGCACCCAAAGAACAACATTCTTCCATCTGGTAAAGCAACCAACAGGAAAGGTTATTGGAACAAAGATTTGCCTGGGACAATCGGAGGCTGCTAGAGATTGGAGAATGCAGATAGATGTTGGCCAGTGCCTTGTTTTCCCACCCGAGATATCCTTCGACCTACACTGTCCTGTGGTCAGTTTCAGTACGCATTGGTCTCCTGGTGGAGCCAACAGTGCCATAGGAGGATTCTGAGAATGAGGCATATGAGAGGATGAAACTTCGGTATGTTTTTAGCTGCTGAGGTGGAACAGCGGGAGTAGGGAGTCTGGGTTTATCCAGTTGAGGTGGGTGACGGGGATTCCATTCCATGACCCGGCTTCTCAGAGATACTGGATTCAGTGGACAAGAGTTGCAGCATATAGTGAAGGCTCAATCCAAGGAGGCACGGAGAAGTAGCAACTGGCTTTGGTTGCGGAGGAGAGTCCGATTGGGGACCTAAAAAGAGGGGTGATGGAAGAAGTTAACATCAATGGGCCAGTTTCCATGCAGTGCTATTTACATGTGAAGTGGCGTTGCACGTGCACGTTTGGGAGAATTACTCATGTGAATCAGGTTTGTGGCCGAAATAAATGGCCAAAGAGAGGGATAGGTAAATCTCATTTACTCGTGTAAATGACGAAAAACATGGGAAAACCTTGTCCATTTTTACATGGAAACCCGCATTTCACATGAAAATGTAAATGAGCGTGTTTGTCCTGTTTGTGACACAGCTCTAAATATTGCAAGGGAACAGGTCAGTTGTTGCTGTGGGTTCCAAGACGGCAGAAAGTGGGTGGTTTTATGGTTAGCAGTGGTGTATTTCACCTTAATGATAATGCTGGCTTTTTTATAGTTGTTTTTTGCTGTATGTCTGTCCTATCATGCTGTGTATCTCAAGTGGGTTTACAATTCTGTATAAGGCCACTTACAAATATACCATAAACTGCGGTGTACACTTGTTATTGTTATTATTTGTTTATTTATCCAAGGCGACTTACAGAGACTCGGGTGTGTGAACTATGCATCAGCTAGAGTCACTTACAATTACTTCTCACCCGAAAGACGGAGCACAAGGAGGTTAAGTGACTTGCTCAGGGTCACACAATGAGTCAGTGGCTGAGGTGGGATTTGAACCCGGGGACCCCCTGGTTACAAGCCCTTTTCTTTAACCACTGGAGCACACAGCCTCCTATTATTGTTATAGTATTAAAGCAGCTGTTTGAGAATACCCTTGATTCCTGAACCTCATTTTGTTGTTGACAAGAGTTTGTGAGATTGTGACCGAGCAGCTGTTGAGTGGCGCGTGTGGTGATGTCACGGACCAGGAAGTACAAGAAACAAAACAATGGATGGGCGGGTGAAGCTGAACGCAACTGCGCTCAGCGTATTCATTAAAATAATAAAGAAACAGTTTAAACAAAACAAAACCACTTGCACAAAACAAAAGGGAACGTTGGCCAAACAAATAATCAAACAAATAAGCGTGCTGGTTTTAGCACCAGCACGATACTTAGCAGTTTTTTTTGTTTTTTTTTTAAAATAATTTAGTCGTTGCCAATTAGTTTTTATTATTTTCTCCCCAATTTGAAATGCCCAATTATTTTTTTAGGCTCAGCTCACCGCTACCACCCCTGCGCTGACTCGGGAGGGGCGAAGATGAACACACGCTGTCCCCCGAAGCGTGTGCCGTCAGCCGCATGCTTCTTTATACGCTGCAGACTCACCGTGCAGCCGCCTCAGAGCTACAGCGTCGGAGGACAACACAGCTCTGGGCAGCTTACATGCAAGCCCGCAGGCGCCCGGCCAGACTACAGGGGTCGCTGGTGTGCAGTGAGCCGAGGACCTAACCCTCCCTCCCTCCCTCCCCCCGGGTGATGCTCGGCCAATTGAGCGCCGCCCCCTGGAAGCTCCCGTCCACGGTAGGCTGTGGAATAGCCTGGACTCGAACTCACGACGTCCAGGCTATAGAGCGCATCCTGCACTCTAGCGAGTGCTTTTACTGGATGCGCCACGCGGGAGCCCCCCGCAGTTGTTGTCTCTCCGCTCCCCGTACTCTCCGCTGTACACTCTCTGTAATACCTGTTGGTCAGTTTTATTTTATACCACCAAGTTCATTTTAAATTAATGAGTCCTAAGATAAATTAGTTGAAACAGTATTCACTATTAACGACATGACACCCCACTAATGACATTTGAAAAACAATTTGGGCAAGAGCAGTAAAACATATTATTAAACAACCAGGCACTAGGTATTTTGAAATCGCAGCTTAGATTCTCTCGCGTACCAGTTCTCTGTGTGCACATGGAAACAACATTTTCACGAGCTATCTGCGAAAACAGCACAAGAACTTTACGCATAGCTAATTTACATATCAACCCCCACCTTTCCCCTTCATTGAAAAGCCGTGTCTTCTCGAGTAAAATAAATAGAGTGAATGGAAACCTGAAAAAGCATTTTGCACAAGTGTGGCGGAGTGTCCTGCCCTTATGTATTATTATTTGTATTTTTGTTTGCGGCGCAGATGAGAGCAAGGAGACAATACAATTGCTAAAACGTGCTGGATTAGCCAGCACGACACTTACTTGTTTGTCTGTTTATTTGTTTGGCCCTCGTGCCCTTTGGTTTGTGTTTTCTGTTTTGTTTAAATCTTTTGTTTGTTTATTTATTAAATACGCTGAACGCAGTTGCATTCAGCTTCACCCGCCCATCCATTGTTTTGGTTTCAGTTACTTCCTGGTCCGTGACGTCACCACACCTCACCACTGCGAGCCATCCTGTCACAACAAGATATTTTTCTCAAGCAAATGCCTCGAGCTAAAAAAAAACATGCATGGAAACTCCACCAATGAAAATTAACGGATGGCTAAGGTAAGTAAACTGGGCTGGGTTTGGTGGGGGATAGAGGTGGGTGGTGCTGGGACACCCACATCACTGCCAAGTCTTCCTGAGGTGTCCTGAAAACTCAATATACCTTATCAGGGGTTCTCAACCAGGGGTCCGTGGCCCCCTAGGGGGCCTTGAGGAGGTTTCAAGGGATCCTCCAAAATTATACCAGAGAATGTGTTATTTTCCCTGCATGCTTATGGCACACTGAAACCTGTTAGCTTCAGCATGTCATAAGCATGCGCAGAAATGAAAGCTCTCTCAGGTTATGTAAGGAAATACAAAGACAGCTACTTAAATTTTGGTTTTATTTTTACTAGAAGTGGAGATATGCCTCAACCGCAGTGTGTAATTTGTGCACAAGTACTGTCCAATGAATGTCTGAAACCCTCCAAATTACAGAGACATTTAATTACCAAACACGAAATAAATAAAAACAGGCAACATTCATTTTTTGATCGAAAGACTAAGGAACTGCCACAGATAAAAAGCTTGTAGTGTCATCGTACATAGTGGCACAGAAAATCGCTGAGGAGTTGATAATGACGTGTGCCATTGAAACTGTAAAGGAAATGTTTGGAGAGCAGAAGGCCAAGGAACTGGCAAAAATACCAATGTGAAATGACACTGTCAAACGACAGATCGCTTTTATGTTTGAAAATCCTGCCCCCGATGTGTGTGTGCATATATATTATGTATATGTATATGGTGGGTCATGGAATTTTTATCGGGGGGGGGGGGGGGGGTGCCCCAGAAGTATAAATGTTGAGAACCCCTGCCTTATCACTCATGATATCCAAAACCCTATTTTGCAAATTCACAATGCATTACCTTATGATATTTGTTCTTTAAACTGAAATAAAACCCATTAAATGTACAAAACCTAGAATATCCCAATAACAAAAGTTCAGTTGCTTTAATTTTGATACCAATACCATATTAAAGTAGATTGTGACCACTTGTCAAGGTCACAGGAAGAAAACATGAAACATTTTCCATAGTATAGCAAGTTTCACTTCACTGTCTTTGTAGAGAACAACCGTTGTTCCTCAAGTCAGACTAAGTTTGAAGTTGATTAACATACCCACATTATTATTAACAAACAAAACGTAACTCAACACAGTGGTTTCACATCCCCACTGTGCTTAAACTTCCCTTCTTGTGAGCTTTGCAAATTGCACCCCGAAGCAATGTTTGGATCTGCTGGTACTTTAAAGCACAGGAATAATCACAACACTGTGGTATATTTAATTAACATTTTCTAATATTCATGACATCTTTTACACATTGGGAGGATCATCAAAACATATTTTGAAGATATTTCAAACACTTCTATGACATTATCCTTCAATCTTTTGATCAATTATCTATCCAGTTCAAATGAAAACTAATTTACAGAAACTAATCAACAAATCCACATTAACTGATTGTCACCTTGTGACATGAGAGATTAAAAGAGGGTGTATGCCAATGCTAATGAGATGACAAAATCTGCCATATTACAAAGCATTACAGAACTGACGGATCTCTGCTAGGTTAAAAACAATCTCTGTATGCAGGCCTTGCTTTCAGATCTGGGGGCCTGTGGCAATGCGCCCTGCCCGTGTGCATTTGTGTGTTGTGTTGTATGTTGCGTGCGTGTGTTAATGTTGGTGTATAGATTGGTACACGGGATATAAACGGGTCTGTGTTTCACGTGTATTTAAAAAGTGTAGATTTGTATTTAGGCACGAGGAGAGCACAAATCACTTCACGTGCTGGTTAAATGTAATATGTAAGCACGGGTTGCACAGAATTAATTCACGTGCTGGGATTCAAGTGAATAATTAATTAGTAATTGAATCCCAGCACAACAGTATATATAGACACATTTTCTTTCACTCGTGGTTAGGTGTTCGGTGAGTGGAGAACGAGTGTGGAGAAGGAGAAATTAAATAATAAGAAAGAACGTAAATATAAAAGTGAATAACTGTCTCACTCACCGTGTTTTCGTTTGTCTGTCTGTGCACTGTCTGTTTACTGTGTAGTCCGTTTTGTTTGTCTTTTTATTTTGGCGTGTAGTGCCGTGTCCCGTGTTTTTGTGTTTAAAACCTTTTATTTTCTGTTTATTAAATGCTGAGCGCGATCACGCGCCCAGCTTATACCAAACCACATCTCTCTGTTTATTTATTTCCTGCATCTGGTCTGACGCCACCCACTCCGGCCGTCTTTGTGACACGTGGTGTCCTGCGTGGGATCGACAGCGCCTCCAGGACTCAGGCCAGAGCAGGAACCGCAGTTTGGATTTAAAAAAAAGAAAAAAAAAAAAAAAAATGGCAGAAGACGCCATCAAAATGCGGGACTGGATGCTGGAAAATGCTGGGCTGGAGGCCCAGTCTATCCCAGTAGTCGTCCAGTTCCTGGAGTTTATGGATAGGGAGCGATGGGAGGCATATGCGAGGGAACAGACCGTAAGCACCTGGGAGGAAGGTGTGGGGTTGGTCCTCAGCTACCTGGAGGCAGTTATAAGTGGAACAGCAGCCCAGGTAGCAGGTCCACCAGCAGAGGAAGAATGCCTGCTGTCCCCGTCTCCACCAGCAGAGGAAGAATGCCTGCTGGTTTTGCCTCCACAGCCCAAGCGGGAGGAGCCTGAGCGTCCACAGCCCAAGCGGGAGGAGCCCGAACGTCCTACGCCTGAGTGGGAGGAGCCCGAACGTCCTACGCCTGAGTGGGAGGAGCCCGAACGTCCTACGCCTGAGTGGGAGGAGCCCGAACGTCCTACGCCTGAGTGGGAGGAGCCCGAACGTCCTACGCCTGAGTGGGGGGAGCCCGAACGTCCACAGCCCAAAAGGGAGGAGTCGGTGCGTCCACAGCCCAACAGGGAGGAGACGGTGCGTCCACAGCCCAACAGGGAGGAGTCGGTGCGTCCACAGCCCAACAGGGAGGAGTCGGGGCGTCCACAGCCCAAAAGGGAGGAGTCGGTGCGTCCACAGCCCGAAGAGAGGGAAGTCGGGGCTTCCACAGCCCTAGGACCCAAGCTGCCAGCAGAGGGTGAATACCTGCTGGTCCCACCTCCACCAGCAGAGGGTGAATGCCTGCTGGTTCCACCTCCACCGCAGTGGGAGGACTGCTTGCCCCTCCCACCTCCACCAGCAGAGGGTGAATACCTGCTGGTTCCACCTTCACCGCAGTGGGAGGACTGCTTGCCCCTCCCACCTCCACCAGCAGAGGGTGAATACCTGCTGGTTCCACCTCCACCAGGAGCAGAGGAGCTGGAGCTGCCTCTGCCTCCACCACCGCCAGGAGCAGAGGAGCTGGAGCTGCCTCTGCCTCCACCACCTCCAGGAGCAGAGGAGCAGGAGCTGCCTCTGCCTCCGCCACCACCACCGCAAGGAGCAGAGGAGCAGGAGCTGCCTCTGCCTCCGCCACCACCACCGCAAGGAGCAGAGGAGCAGGAGCTGCCTCTGCCTCCGCCACCACCACCGCAAGGAGCAGAGGAGCAGGAGCTGCCTTTGCCTCCGCCACCACCACCGGAAGGAGCAGAGGAGCAGGAGCTGCCTCTGCCACTTCCAGGAGCAGAGGAGCAGGAGCTGCCTCTGCCTCCACCACCGCCAGAAGCAGAACAGCAGGAGCTGTCTCTGCTTCCCGTACTTCCACCACGGGGAGTACGGTGGCCGGAGCCCCAGAAAGGGGAGCTGTCGGCCACAAAGAAGGGGGAGGAGGTCTGGAGACCACCAACCCCAGCAGCAGTTTCGCTGCCAGAGATCGTGGGGGAGGTCCGGAGACCTGCTCCCACTGCAGCTTCTTCGCTGCCGGCAGTACTGTGGTCGGAGCCCCACCAAGGGGAGCTACCGGCTACGAAGGAAGGGGGTGAGGTCAGGAGACCAGCATCCCCTGCAGCAAGTTCGCTGCAAGCATGGACCAGCAGGCTGTCAGCCGTGCCACTACCGGCAGGGGTGCTGACAGCATTGCCAGCCAAGGGCCCACTGAAGCCTCCCTTCCCAGCCCGAGACTTTGTCCTGGACTGCTGGATTTTTAAGGGGGGAGGTGGCCGTTGAGGCCATGTGTGCTGCGCACAAGGGGGGGTATATGTGGCAATGCGCCCTGCCCGTGTGCATTTGTGTGTTGTGTTGTATGTTGCGTGCGTGTGTTAATGTTGGTGTATAGATTGGTACACGGGATATAAACGGGTCTGTGTTTCACGTGTATTTAAAAAGTGTAGATTTGTATTTAGGCACGAGGAGAGCACAAATCACTTCACGTGCTGGTTAAATGTAATATGTAAGCACGGGGTTGCACAGAATTAATTCACGTGCTGGGATTCAAGTGAATAATTAATTAGTAATTGAATCCCAGCACAACAGTATATATAGACACATTTTCTTTCACTCGTGGTTAGGTGTTCGGTGAGTGGAGAACGAGTGTGGAGAAGGAGAAATTAAATAATAAGAAAGAACGTAAATATAAAAGTGAATAACTGTCTCACTCACCGTGTTTTCGTTTGTCTGTCTGTGCACTGTCTGTTTACTGTGTAGTCCGTTTTGTTTGTCTTTTTATTTTGGTGTGTAGTGCCGTGTCCCGTGTTTTTGTGTTTAAAACCTTTTATTTTCTGTTTATTAAATGCTGAGCGCGATCACGCGCCCAGCTTATACCAAACCACATCTCTCTGTTTATTTATTTCCTGCATCTGGTCTGACGCCACCCACTCCGGCCGTCTTTGTGACAGGGCCTTATCTGCTTCCCCTCATGACTGACAAGCTATGCAGCCAGTAAGATGCTTGACCTTTTACACAAATGTTGCTTTTTTAATTATTATTGAAGAACTTCAATAGTGCAAATAATTGGGATTTCAGACTATTAAAAACAATATTTATCAAAAAAAGTCCAAAGATGGACATAATATCCTGTAAACAGCTACCATATTTATACTATATTATAACTGATTTATTTCAAGTGTCTTTGGGATTGTTTCCTGTAATCTAGCAACAGGCAAGGGACTAATTAATTTCCCACTTCCAAAATCCTTCCATTACCGGAAATAGTACCAGTTACACAGAATGATTCCTGAAGAACCTCAGACAATCCCTGAATCTAATCAGCACACTTATCTGAAGTGTACTTACAATACCTCCTGCATTTAGAAGGAAATCCATTCAACTGTTGAGCAGTGGCGCTGGAACAATTTTTATAGTGGGCGTGGAAAAAGCCATTGAACAAAACTCTAACCCCAAAACTCTAACCCCAGCACCCCTAGTTCCAGTGCCCCTGCCGTTCAGATATTGCTACCATGACCAAAACCTACTACAGTATATTAACGTTTCACAAATGTGGCCCCCCAGTAACTCCTCTCTAAAGCCTCTTTCACACTGGCATGCTCTACCCGGGTCGCGACCCATTGCCATGCAGGTTGGCTACACGATTTCACACTGCTTTTTGAAAAGGCAGTCGACCTGGGTGACAGAAGCACGTACACAATGCGCGCACGCAAAGCCCTGGAAGCAGCAACATTCAAATGACCATCCTTTCACATGTCTAGGCTTTCAAGATGAATCATCGACCAACATGTTGATTAGAGTAAATGTTTCTTAATCCCTGCTGCAATCTGGCTCATGGTGTGTCTCAGTCAACAGAAACAGGGCTAAACAGAAATGTTCCTTGCGGAAGTGACACCTTCACGCAGACATGGCTGTTTATTACTTCGCTTACGAACGACCATCATGCATTTTGTCTCGCTCGACCCGGGTTCAAGCGTGTCCTGACTGAGGTAGGTCGCTGCCGGTTGACCCGCTACTTACTCATTAAATCGGTGCCGCTATCCAGCTTTCATTCAGCACAGTCCATGCTGCTTGCATTCTAATTCTTTGTACTGCTTCTGTTTCTGTTATCTGCTACTGGCCAGCATTGACGTCAGTATAATCACTGCATTTTGATTGGTTCAGCTTTCATTATGGTCAGATTTAATTTTGGCATGTGTCACAAATCTCCTCCCATTTCTCTTTGACACTCATCGGTTGATCAATGAGAGAAGTCTTTAGCAGCACGACGTGAAAATCTGAATACTCGAATACTTGCTGCACATGAATTTGAAGGCAACAATCTCTGTGTCCGTGTGACAGAGATATAATGAGTTCTGGTTATAAATCTCCCTCCCGACTGGTGAGGGCGCTAGGCAGCGAGGACAGAGTTCTTTTGACGGGCTGGACTGACAGTTCTTTCCCGGGTCGGGGAGTTGGCCAATCTGGAAGAAGGCGAGTCTCTGTTGCAAGAACGTATTGACCCGGAAGGTAAACAATGTAGCAGCCGCTGATTGTAAGGCAGCTGCATTAGTTTACCAAGGGGTCATGCGTGACAGCATAAAAAGGGGACAGAGACTTGTAATCAGTTCCTTCGCTTGGTTTTCAGAGACGCACGGAACTGGAAGGACCGGGAGAGTTCCCAAAAATAAATAATAAATATTCGTGAGTGTTTTGTTTGTTTGTAGCACTGTTAGTAATTGTCTTTTGTTTGTAAGTTCACTAGACGGCTAACACGTCTCCGGAGCTGTCGCCTTGGGCCAGCACTACCCGGAACAACAACACCACAGTCACTGTTTGTTATCACCCACCCTGAGCACTACTGCACGCACCCGGACCGGTGATTTGTGTTAGTAGTATTGTGGGAGCGGATAACGTGTTATTATTTGTTTGTGTTTACAAATCGTTATTATTTTCCAGGGGTGTATTGCCGGAGGATTATTGTTTGGTCGCCAGACAAGGATTTTTGTAAAAATAAAAAGAACATTTTCCAAATTGGATTACAGTTTTTACATGTGATTGTTTCTGCACTGCATCACCTCTGCATCTGGTCTTAATCAGCAGCCACTTTGCCACAGTCCGCCATAAATGACAGTTGATAGATATTAGAAATATATATCACAACGTGTTTTGCCTTGCACCGATTTACTACCTTGCCAGAATTTGCACGACAGTTAACAAAATGGCAAGGGATGTGTGTGATAAACATAAAAGTCAAATTTGACAGTTTTCATTTGCGTGCACAGCTAAAAAGGGCAAAAGCAAACCTCAGTAATGTTATCATTTTATGAAAATGTGTCTTTTGCCACTTTGTTTATTGTGAAGAATCTACAATGGCAGGGATTTAAAAAAAAGAAAAAAGAAACAAAAATGTTGTATACTTTTGTACTGTAAAAATGTATAACTAACTACTGTGTGACATCCTCTGCTTTATTGTTAATTCAGTGGGGCAAAGTTAGGCCTTCACAACCTATTATTCTAGAATATTTATTTTTTGGTAAAAAAAGCATTGCAAATCGTAAATACTTTTGTTAGATTTAGCTGGGTCGTGTGCAGCATGTGATTGGAACAGGAAAGTACAATATGTTAGTAATCTACTTTAAGTTAGGTATTGTATTAATTTATATCAATTTATATGATTGATTAACCTATTAATGTTGTCAAAGCAATACAATAATACTACTTATACAAATCTAGCAAAACACCACAATTTTGTCTCCAGTTTATTATTAGAAGGCCTGGGAATTAAAATTCAGTAGAGTTGAGAGGGACTACTGTATTAATATTTTTAATGAGAAACACTGGCTTATTGTAGAAAATAAGTGAAAAAAATAGAAGTGCATATGCCTATATTTTTCAGATGATATACTTTGTATTTTTAGGACAAATTTGCAGTGCAGCCACCAGTAAGTGTTTATTTGAGAACCACTGTACTGGAGGTCAGGGGCAAATAGTGAATATTCTTTCAATGTAAATGAATATTCAAAATATTCTTTGGTTTTGAATTGGCTAGAAAACAAAAGTATAATTCATACCTGGATGGGGTAACCACCCCCACCACTGTGTGGATTTTGTTTATTTTGTATGGTTTGGGTTATGTAGCATGGGTGATTTAACTCTTTAAACTCAGCCTCATTCATTTCGGTGTGCCGGCGTACCGAACTTTATGTGCATATTACTCAGGCACCGTAAAGCCACCTACTTTGGGCTTGTTTAGTACAGACCCGGCTCTTTCAAATGACGTATCAGTGTTTGTAAGCGGTACTCCTAGCTGGAGCTACGATCGCCTGAAGGGAAGCCTCTCATTATGTGACAGAGTTCACAGTTTAGGTTTCGTTTTGAGTCGATTGCTTGAGGAAAAAATAAAACATCAAATAAATATGCATTTACAAAGATACAACCTCAATTAAGCATATGGAGGCAGTTTGCGGTTGTCTGCTATCGCACAGAGCATTGCAGTTATGAGCTGTGTTTCATTTCCAGTCGTGATTACTCACACCTGTTTTTCTCCCACTTTGTGAACTCTGTTATTGCTTGGCATGTCTAAAAATGCAGGGGTCTGATCAGCATTTTCCGATCTGTCCAAGCTGGACCTGTTTGTTAGAAACGCTGAAATTGTAAAAGCTTCTCATTGAATTCCTCAGGAAGTTAATGAAGCTTCTTCGAAAATGGCTGCCTGTATGTCATGGGTGACTCGAGATTGGGCAGTAACGTTTTGGTTCGTCTTTTCTCAGCAGTAAGTCACGTTGTTGCTTGTGTATTCTGGCAGTGACGTTTTTGTTCGTCTTTTCTCGGCAGTCAGTCACGTTGCTGTTTGTTTACTTGGGTAGTCATGTCTTTTGTTGACGATTTTAATACACGCATCATTATACTGTACTCGAATTTAAGATGCAGGCTATTTTTAAGAAGCAAAAAATTATTCAAAAAGTGCGTCAAATTCGAAGTAATATGGTAATACGCACTCTTTGGCACCAAATGCAGTACACTTCCAGCAGTGAACCCAACAAATTACTGCAGTGTTTAAAGTCTGTGAAACCAATGTCCCAGAGATAGGAGCAATCCATTGAGTGTCGGCAGACCTAGAAACAGGAGCAATCCATAGAAGCACATCTCATATGGAATCCTGAGGTACATGTGAATTTGTAACATAACTGTGGTAAAGCCCCCCAGGATCAAGGCTGGTCTGCACCCATGAAGTAGAACCCAGATTCAGAACTGAACACACTTTATTATATATATAAACAAATAAAACAAACACAGGAACAAAAGAACACTGGCCTGACAGCCAAAACAAACAAACAAACTCAAAAGTATTTAACTAATTTACTGTCTAACTAAATGAGGGGAGCTAATCTTCTTACCCCAACATAAAAAAACCCATAAAATACCTTTAGCTTTTCTTTTTCTTTCTTTCTTTCTTTCTTTCTTTCTTTCTTTCTTTCTCTCTCTCTCTCTCTCTCTCTCTCTCTCTCTCTGTGTGACACACTCTCCCTGTTCAGGCTTGGTAAAGTGCTTTCACTGAACCATCTTCCTCCACAAACATTTCCTTTGTTCTTTTTATAGGATGTGGTCAGGGGTAACTGACTTCAATGACAATGACCAATTAAATACTTACTAGGCTGTCAGCCACAGAACACACACTTCCCATTGTGCAGGGCCTCTGCCCTGTCACAATAACACATTTGTTTTACACAATGAAAGCACAGTGATAGTAACGTAATTAAAGGAAATCTTTCATTTTTGGCACTTTTTTTCTGTGAAACTAAATGGGTTTTTAAATTGGCCAAGCCTTAAATTTTTAATTTACAAGCAGAGCGTACAAATGAGATTGCAACATGTTTATTCAAGCTATAATGAAAAATAAAGAATTTATGCTGGACACACTTTATTACAATTGTTATGCGTAACTGTATTTACATGAATAAAGTCGCTTCTGCTTTTAAATTATAAAGTATAAAATTATAAAGAAAAAAAAAAATAACAAAAATAATCAATTTTACTATTAACACATTTCTCAGTTGTGATTGAGATACATGAATGACTTAACAGTTATCAGATGATTTTTTAAAGGACAGTAGAAAAGTTGGGGTAAAACACAGCGAATCAGTAATACTTCATATTGCAGATTGTTTGTCCAAACCCTATCTTTATATCCTCTTGAGATAGGAAGTATCTGTGAAAGGACAGAGACTGGCAGCCCTTGGAGACGCAAGCTGCACATCTAGCCCCTGGAGCAGGGGAAGGCATGCAGGCACAGGGATCAGCACACTGCCAATGAAAGGCGAGCTTCACAATAAAAACTGAAGCCATCGATATATTCAGAGGTTTATTAAAAACTGTTCCTCCAGGGATCAAAACAAGATCATCCGAGATGAACCCATCTTGTTTACATGATGTAACCTCAGGCAACAGCGAAACGGTTTCATACTCACATAAGGGACACAATCTGCAAGTCATGGCACACTGCAAGAAACATCTTCCATGTAGACTGGGTGCAAATGAGGGGTCTTAAACTTAACAGTCCAATTATTTTCCCTTTTAAAATGGTGTCCAATTCGTAAAGCAAGAACGTGAAAGTAAACATTATTGACTTATGTATTATTACTATGTCTTAAAACAAATAATAACAATACTTATTCATAATAAACAATAAAAACACACAACAGCAGGGCTGAAGTTAACAGCTGAATGGTTTTGATGTAGTACACATAAACCAAACACATGACAGTGGGGTGAGCAAAGGCAGAACCAATACAACCATGTCAACAGTGAATTACTGTGCTTCCATTAAACTGCTGCAATGTTAATATGTTTGTATTATTTGTTTAATTCAGGTAGTGTCTTAGGTCATAGGATGTCATGCTTGCTTGCTATGGGGTACTGTAAGGTACAATTTCTTTTTTTTTTTTGGACCATTTATTTGAATCACTGTGAAATGTGTAATCATTCCTATTCAAAACAAGTTTAGGCTTATGGATATTAAGAAAAAAATAATATCTTTAGATTTGCCAAAAATCTCTTTCAATCTACAGGAGGTCCAATTATTGCTTACCACTGCTTTAGACCAACAATACTGCATTTAATCTATCATTTAGTCTATCAGCTAGAATCATCCTGCTTCTTAAAGGGGCTTATTCTGGAGTCTAAAATAGCTCCTCGGGTCACAAGTGGTTTCAGCATAGCCCGCAGTGAACATTAGCACAAGCTGCAGGGACTGAGGTACTCTCACTGTCAGAGCTGCGAGGGGGACTCTCATGGGGTTTCATCCTGTAGAGCCAGTGCCATTGTCCCCCAGCCCTCTCGATCAGTGACAGTGACCACAGACTGCCGGATATGTGGATTTGCTATCTGTTTCAAGCTGCCTGTGCTTTTGTAGTTTCCTGTGAAACTGTATATACCCTTACAGTATAAAACAAACAGCTGTGTCTGTATGGCAGCAAGTAACTGGAGGGGGTGGAAGGGGTGGGGGAGGGTGGCTTAACGTACACCCAACGAAGCAAGCTTTGCCATCTCAGGTTATCTGTAATGTATTTACTGAAGGCTGGATTTAAAACTAAAATACAGATTTCTTGTGTAATTCAATACAATTTTTCTATTTAATAAAAATAAAAGAATACAACATTTAGTATGTGTTTGAATTTTTAAGAAATGTGGAAACATTATTTCACAGCAAGTCAAGTCTTTCAACACCCAGGATGGTTCGGGTGGTGGACAGCAGCACTGTGTGTTATGTAGATGTGACCTGCCTCAAACATCAGGTGTAAAACCAGCTCTTGAAGGTCTCATGCTCCTCAATCAAGATTCGGATTTATAACGAAAACACTTCAGGGGCTGGCACTGAATATCTTCTTGTACAGAACCGTCCAGAACGGCTACGCCCAGGCACTTCCAATATCTCCAAGGCTGAGTGTTAAAATAACCCTAAACGCCATGTGTGTACCTCAGGAAGTGGGAGCCAATTGCACACATTCCTTGACAGCCTCTAGAATCGTTAAAACCTCTGCCATGGCTCCTTTACCTGCAACAAGACAAAAGATTTTGACTGAGGCGATTTGTCTGAAAAGAAGTAGAGATCAAGGACAATGCATTTCTCCCCATTAATGCTGATATAATCTAACACATCTTTTATTTACCTGTCGGGACACAAACCATAAACCCTTTACTGATTGGATAGCACATGCCAAACCATGGTCTGAGCAAGACCTAGAGTTGTGTGAAGATCAGACCTGGAGTTATGGGAATTCTGACACTTTACTGTTTGTCCACAAGGTCTCTAAATGTTGTCGGGTTGTGGTATTACTTATTTATAGTTATATCAAATATCCTAAGCCTTGTATTATTCATTCATAGTTATTTAATATGAATTATTAAATATCACTGACATGGCTTGAACAATTTTAAAGTTACACTTTAAAAGATAACATCATGGTTACTGATAGTACAAAAACAACACAGTTATTGCAAATAAAACCCCTATATAGAATATAGTCAGATCAGCTTTAACAGTTACAAAATAATTGATCAATTTTACCTGAACTGGGAGAACCTCTTACAGGCAGAACCTGGAGATGTAGATGGTTCGAGGAACTCAAATGAATTGTATAAACTTCTTATATATAGTTTATATGTATCTTAGCAGAGCGTTATATGCCTTATATTGTATACAGAAAATGGTGACCATATCTCAAAATTACTCCTGTGCTATGCATCTAAAAAATGTTATACTAGTTTTCATTCCTAATATGTATAAAGGAAATGGGTTATGCTACATCTGAGATCATTCTCTTTACCCCACTGTGGCCCTGCATTCACTCATGGAGTAATACCTTATACGGTAAAGACCACCTACTAGAGAACAAAATATTCTCTGCTAACAGGGCATAGAGTCCTGCATCGGGTCTGGTACCCGCGGGTGAACTTTCTCGGTTTGCAGTTCGGGTGCAGGTCAATAAAATATTATTTTCGGGTCTGAATTTGAATCACCAAAAATGTTTTCTGTCCTTTCAGTGTACTCGTCTGTAACCCTTTCCCAAATAACGTATTAGAAGGTAAATGTACCGGTATGTCCTGCACTGAAGCAGGAGGCGATTAGGGAGAAGTCAGCTGACTAAGCAGTGTTGTTCTCGCTTGTTTGATACGTCGCAAGATCTTTTTATCACGTCTGCTTGGTGATATTAAAACTGTTTGTGAACGATGTGAAACAAACGATAGCGCAGGATTTATATCATGAAGTGGATAACAGTTTGAGAGGTAAATCAGAAGTGTGGAATTATTTTGGAATCATAGCAAATGAAAATAATGAACATGTGACTGGATTCGTTGCTTGTAAAACCTGTCATTATGTTTTTGTAAACGACAGCCACAAAACTGGAACATCATCTCTGCGAAAGCACAGGTGTAGTTCCCTTTCAACTGGTGGCACAAAAGGAAGAGACAGGTATTTTTAAGAAGTGATAGTTAATATGTTACAATGTTAAAATATATGCACCACTAGAGAAAGCTACCAAGCTGTGTAGCCTATTGTGTAAACTCAATCTGTGGAGAATGGTAGAGATATCTGTGTATGAATGTGAGAGCGTGCGAGAGTCAGTTGACGCAGGCACCAGGTAAAGGACAAACACTTGCGGATTTGGGTCGGGTTGCAGGTCTTATTAAAGCGGGTTGGGTCGGATCGCGGGTAAGAAGATGGTGTTGCAGCGGGTTGCGGGTTCGGGTCGGGCCCTGTAGTAGCGGGTCAGAGTCGCCCTGTAGTAGCAGGTCGTAAAAATCGGACCCGCGCAGGACTCTAACAGGGCGTTCTAATTTTATCTCAGTGATATTTCCCACAGAATATACCAGTTTCTGCCACATCTCTAGATTCAGAAAAGTTTGCTTACAGCATGCTTTGCTCTGAGTTTTTGCAACTTATTTTAAGTTGGTTCACAGTACAAAGACAGTCTCTTACACAGTCCAGTATGTGTAGATGATCACACCAATACTTTCCTATATGTTCTCGCTTTTACTCTTTTACACAAAACTAACATGAATGTCCATTTTAGCCCTTCAATACCAAAGCTTACATTCTGGCATTCAGGCCATTAAAAGGCAGAAACATGTGGCTTACTTTATGGGGATGGACTTCAACTTCATGCCTTCGTGGAACTGGTTTACACCACTCAGGTTTGCAGAATACTGCAAGCAGAATTCCGAGGAGCATTGGAGCATCTTTTAGCAATGCAATGGAGCAATCCCCATGGAATAAAGGCCTGGAATGGCTCTCAGAGGCAGGGGTGGTGTATCACTGCACTAGAGGCTCATAGAAACAGCCACTCGACAGGGGAAGCTTAACTATACAGGCTGGGTACATATTGGGTTGGGAGATCCATGACCAACTGTGGATGACCATGGCTACCGGCAGGCCTTGCTCAGACAGCTCCACAATTGTCCAGAATCACGCACAAACACTCCAGGGACAGAATCAGATGATCTCTGGTTGCAGCCTCAGCTCAATTAGCCAGGTATCCAAGGTAATTAGGAAAACACTGTTCTCAAAGCCTTTGTAATGATACACCAACTACAGCAAGGGTTTTCAACCGGGAGTACCCTACCCCTGAGGGTACTTCTAAATGTCAGGGGGTATGCAAGATGACTCAGAAATGCAAAAATAAAAATTAAAGTAAAAGAATAGATTTGATAGATTTTATAACAGTATTATTTATTATCTCTAAACCACTGTGCATACATATTTCATAGTTTCAGAATGATCAATCACCTATTTATACACACACGTGATTTTGATTGGGCGGATTTCCACTGTTAGGCGTGGCTGAATTTTAGTGATAGAAATGGCAGCTGGTTGTGTTTGGTGTTTGATAGAATACAGCCAGATACATTCCTTAATTGAAAAAAAGGTAGTTTTATTATAGAACATACAGTGTTCTCTATCAGTTTTAAACAAAGTGGACAATTAATTTCCTTGTGCTTGCTGTATGCAGGTTGGGAATGGCGTCAGTGTGCTCTATCTTTGCTTGCTTTGCATAGAAAAATAATAAGCAAATTCTGACTGGTCCAGATTTTACAAGCAAAGGGGCAAAAAAACAAAACAAAAAAAACCATGCAAATATATGCAAAGGCAATGCAAATTGTGAAATGGACCCAGCAACTTTGTCATGGAAATTTCAGAACGTTTTCCAAAACAGAATGCGATTGTTAAGGCATGAGGCAATCCAGGGATTCTAGCCATGACCATTCCAGAGAGGTGGTTGTCTCTTTCCCCGTAGGCACTCTCAATGAACAGAGCAGGGATTTAATAAAGCCAGCATAAGCCACCATTACACAAGAGGAGCCAATGCTGTGAAAACTATTGATGCATCATAGACAACTAGAGTTAGCTGCTGCTAACAGATGCGCACCAGAAGTGTGTTTTTATGGGCAATATGATCCACTAGTGTTCCAGGCCTTGGTTGCAAGTGACTTTCTAATACGTTCAAGGTTGTTCTGTGAAAATGTACTCAAGGTGTTGCAGTAGTATTGTAGCTTATTCCCATTAATCAGCCCATTAATCAGATGGGATGAACGGCATTGTTGATGTGCCAGTGTCACATGAGGGGGGGGGGGGGGGGGGGAAATGAAACGCACATCACCCAGAAGAGAAGCGAGTTCATTAATAAGAGACTGGGGGTTCGGAGAACAAGCGAACACTGTTAACCTGGCTCCCCCTGGTATTTCCCGTTTGTGTAGGTTCATAATGGAACAAAAACATGACAAGACTGATTTCTAGGTTGACGCTGCACAGCATATTGTTAATGTGTTTTTCACGCATCCATAAATCATTTTCATTTTGGTAAATTAAGTAGTATTAAGTTATTCTGTCATTCTTTTTTTGTTGCTATCAATCAGTCCTTCTGTCCTAGTATCAGTCTGATATATCTGCCTGTTTCAAATTCGACTGAATTTGCCAGGTGAATTCATTGACGCTACTTGCAAACAGTGATGGTGTGTGCTGGGAACGTGTGGAGAATAGAAGCAAAACACAGAATACTTAATCACACAGCGACTTTCTGATATGAATTAAGAAGCTCTAAAAGTATGATTATAACTTATATGATTAGGATTTGTTTTTGTTTTCAGTAAACTCAATTAAATTATGTATTTTTCAAGAACGCAGTTTTAGAAATGTATTCCTACAGTGCTTAAAAAACTTAGAACACGGTTTAAAGTAGTAAAGAGAAATAAGTACTTAATTGTTTACTATGCTGACATAATTTATTCTTTATTGAACGTAATGCAAAAGATGTTTTTTTTGTCAGGGTGTGTTTTATAGCCAGTTGGATTTGAGTGGGGGTGTGTGGATGCTGCAACCTACCTCGCTTCCAATTTCTTTTTTGTACTATGATTGGCTGCAAAGACAACAGGGCTAACCAATGACTTGATAATGTTTTGTTAGGTGGGTTTTTATTGTGCACAGGTTTCCTAGTAAACGTAATATTATTTGTGTAATAGAAAATAAAAAAAAGGACTCTGTTAATATCTCCGAGTCACGGAGCCCAAATGTTCAAGTCCGAGTCACACAAGGTTGAGTCTGGGTCGGGTCCAAGTCTTTTGCGGCCGTGACTCGGGTCTGAGTCATGATAGATAGATCAGAATGCCACAGGAGTGAGCCAGGAGGAGGTACACCTTGTTCCCATTGAAGGTAATGAAACCCTGCATAAAAGGGTTGCGAACCCTGTAGTTAGGGCAATGCCAGGCTGTGTGAAGTGCTTTAGATGTGGGAAGAGAGTCAATTGGGGTCCAATTCTGTCTGCCATATGATACAGATCAGGTACGTCAATCCAAAATGCCTCACCTTTTCCAACACTGGCCCAACTTGCAAAAGAAATGTCTTGTACAGTGATTAATGTTTTGTTTTTCTTTGATCTTGCAATCCTAGTTTTTGTTTATGTAGCATATAATAAAAGAGAAATAAAACAATGAGTAAATATTGTTGTTTTTTCATTTGTACAATGTCCCCTTTTCCACATTTATTTTAATTGAAGTATTAAGTTAAAAAGTAATGTTATTACTTTATGAAAATATGTCTGTGGCCACTCTGTTTATTGTGAAGACACAACAATAGCAGAGCTTATAATGAAAAAGCATTGTCTATTTTATATCCACAAGATTTGATGTATTTCCTTTTACCCGTAACTACTATATACTGTGGCTCTGATTTGTAGTTAATTCACTTGGGTAAAGTAAGACCTTCACGACCTATTCTTACTCTAGGGATAGTTTTATACTTTAATACAGTGTTGAATATAATGGCTTTGATAACGTTTTGCAATTGAACGAATATTCCAATATTTGTCTGAATCCTGAAGGGATATCCGAACACAGCACCACTTAATATCACTGCAAAGGGACTGGGCAGAGATGGTGACACTGTGCAGTTTACATTATCAGGAGCAGCTCACTAATTACCTGGCAAAAAGGCATTCCTGGGTACCAATGATTATAAAAAAAACACCAACATACCACCATTACTATGCTATTTTTTTTTACTGTGGTTAAACTCAGCAAATTATGCTATTTTATTTGGCACCCTCTGCTTTACTGTACATACACATCTCTGTGTTTCATAAAGCTTGTAAAATTGCAAGATGTAAACATTATCCCATTTTTTTAAAAACATTTTGACAAACAGATCTCGCACAGAAAAAATTATGTTACCATAATTTCTCACAAACGTCTCTTCTCTTCCACCCCAATTTGAATTCCCAAATGACTCACTCCAAATTACACATCTGCGCAAGTGCTAGTCAGAGCTTCCGTTTCCCGTGTCTATGGTACTGGCTGAGTCTTGACAACTACGATTGCAAGTATTTAAAGTATTTTTGTATAAACCTCCCAATTTAAAAATGTCATTCTATGTTTGCTTTATAATGATTTTTTGTTTTATGTAGTTTTATATTTGCATTCCGTTTTATTTCCTTTTATATGTTGCATTTTGTTTTATTACATGCTATTTGGTATTTGCGAAAAAAAGGGGCTCTAGTTATCAAGCAGCATGCGGTATACACAGTTTGAAATGATAGTAAGTGTGGTGCAATCAGCTACGCCTGATATTAAGCAGAGCATGACAATAATCAAAGCGATATTATCAGGAGCTTGTTTTCATTGACTCCCATTATATTCTGGCCGTTAGCAGGTTTCACTGTATATGTTTGTGTGTGAGAAGACATTTTCAACATTTTGGACTTGATTGCTGAGGCTGCTTGTTTCCATTTAAAATGAGTTTCAATATTCTACGCAGAACCTGATTGGCTAAGACAATTGAGATTTAAAACGTACCTTCATCCCCACAGACAAGCTTCTTTGCGATGCAGGGAACCTCACGGTATCCAAACCCTTTCAGTATGTCTATCTGCATGCCTGTGAGCGGGTGCTCCCACATTGCAGTGTTCATTGCTGGACAAAAGAGGAGGGGTCGCTTGAGATCCCAGGCTCGCACCACACACGTCTGTAAGAAACAAGCCATAATCACAGCATTAGCAATGCACGGGGCCAGTGCAAACACATACAGGGCGCTCATAATAATGTAATCGGATTAGAGCAAAAGGCAGCACAGTCTAAAGGAGGCTAACAATATATGATAACACGTTTGGTAAAGATGGGTGCAGAATCAAGACAGTTATCATTTTCACCTTGTGTATGACAAACAGATGGAGAGACATGATTAGCGATTAAGGGTCCCCTTTTTATTTTTGTCTGGAGCATGATTTTTAAATGTTTTGTAACACTGCATGCAGTATTACTACTGTGATTTATGTTTATCTTTACCTGCTGTGTACACATGGCAATGCTCAGTGACAATGTACCCAGGGGCGCAATTTCATATCACCTGTTGCTCTTAGGAACGATACATATATCTAAATTGTACAGTTTGTGTTCCTGCTCCTATTTTATGATTTTCCCAGCCTGTGCTACTAATCCTACAATCCACCAACTCAAGCTTCCACCTATTAGCGACGAGAATAAGGTCGCGCTCCAGGAGGACAGTTCCCAGGACGAACAACTGACAGTTGCTGGCACTGGATTTTCCATCGCTCTCCTGCTAAAATCAAAAAAAGTAACTTTTAAAAACTCTATGTATCATTGGCAAATTATTTAACTCCGGCGATGTTTTGGGAACAGAATCAGCCCAAAAAGTTTAGTTAATTTGTTAATAAATGTTTCACAGACAGTATGCCAAAGTTTATTGACTGTTTGCGTCAGGTTTTGATTTCTAAGGTACCACGTTGAATAAAACAGTTAATCTTTGATTTTCAAAAAGTCACAGATGGAAATAAAGTTGACTTCGCTGTTTGGCAAAAGAAAAAAAATACTTTTTTACTGATTAAAATATGTGTGGCACCTCAGCAGGTGAAGCAAGTGAGGCGTATAATAAAGCATGAAACGATTGCATCTAAAGTTTAAATCGCCACTTCTGCATATGGAAACAACCAGTGCCTTCAAATTAAAGCTCTGCATAGTATTGGCCACGTTGCCACAATAAAGATAGGTGCGATAGGCTTATAGGCAAGCTGCCAATGCCTACAGGCTCTGCAGAGACAAGAATCTGCGGAAACCAAAGGAGTTTCCCTTAGAACAATGTCATCGTCAAGTTTGCTCCAAAAAGAGACAGGAAATCATAAAGTAAGGTAAGCTAGTTTCTACGCTTCTGATTTTTTTTTAAATGATCCTTTACACCTCGTAATTAACCAGAATGTCTGTAGGAAATTGCATTGTTTAGCCGAATGATAACATTTTAATGGAGCGGTTATGCAGTTGGTGGAAGGTTCGTAGCAGGTGTCAATCACAGTGTATTGCCTGAACACAGTGCGGCAGGCTTGATGCTTGGAACAATAATAAATAAAGAATATTCTGTTAGGTTCCTTTTGGGAATTGATTAAATTCTAGATGTTATTGTCTTCATTAAAATAAGCAACCAAGTATGTTTGTAAGCTAGCAGTAATTGAAATTGTTTCGCTTTGTGTGTAATCTTTTTAATATGGCCCAAGGTGCATGTAATGCATTTTATTTCTTGATTGATTTCCAATTTCTACTCCCAGATGGCTTTTTGTGCATGCTGAAGTGGTAGGATTAATGCTAGATACTATAATAATAATAATAATAATAATAATAATAATAATAATAATAATAATATATATTTATTTTTATATAGTGCTTTTCATAGTGGACCACCATCACAAAGCGCTTTACAGAGGTAGGCTGTGAACTGCGCATTATAGGTAGAGTCACTTACAATCGGACATTGATTTAACATCTCATCCACAGGATGGAGCACAAGGAGGTTAAGTGACTTGCTCAGGGTCACACAGCGAGTCAGTAGCAGAGGTGGGATTTGAAACGGTGACCTTCTGGTTACAAACCTTGGACTTTAACCACTGAACCACACTGCCTCCTATTATATAAAAGTTGAACATTTAACCTTTTACATTATTAAGGTTGCCCTACTGAAATCTGAACTGGCACCCCTGAATACAGCACGTTATTCTTTCCTCTTTCTAGCAGTGCATGTATGCTTGTTAATTGTGTTAAAGGATGTATCAGAATGCTGCACACTCTTCTTTCCTCTTTCTAGCAGTGCATGTATGCTTGTTAATTGTGTTAAAGGATGTATCAGAATGCTGCACACTCTTCTTTCCTCTTTCTAGCAGTGCATGTATGCTTGTTATTTGTGTTAAAGGATGTATCAGAATGCTGCACACTCTTCTTTCCTCTTTCTAGCAGTGCATGTATGCTTGTTATTTGTGTTAAAGGATGTATCAGAATGCTGCACACTCTTCTTGCCTCTTTCTAGCAGTGCATGTATGCTTGTTATTTGTGCTGCAGGATGCATGTGTCTCAGGAGTGTGTCACATTACCAGGAGGTTGTCACAGATCCCATTCGCCAGCTTGCCCAGAGTGTTGGCATCCAGAGGTGCAATAACCAGGAGGCTGGCCCAGCGTCTCAGCTCAATGTGCAGGACAGGGTCTGAACGCTGTTTCCACAACTACACAGGAATAGATCCAGGAAACAAGCAGGATCAAGGGTGGTAGCGTTACATTTGGGAGAATACTACAGAGTAGAATTTCACTGCTGTATTGGTACTGTATAATAAAACATCTGAACAATTATTTTAAACAAGACTATTAATTCCAGTAATATTTAACCTCACTGAAATAAACAAATGCATAAATAAACAAATAAATAAATAAATAAATAAATAAATAAATACAACATTTTGGGGTTTAAACTTTCATAAGTTTTGCATGGAATGGTAACAGGTTTAGATGCACAGCATTTTTCTCATCCACATTAATATAACAGTGCATCATAAAAACCCAACAGCTTCTCATGACGGGTTTTCATTGGTTACAATCTTACAGTTCATTGGTTAATCCTACAGTTAAAATGTTTTAGAAATTAAACTGAATCTCACATTCCTAACCTGTACACAAAGGGCTTGAACAGAAAATGAGCCACCCTGTCAAAAGAAGGCAGGAGGAAGGACCACTGTCAGCAGCCAGGACAGCAATAGATGCAAGCTGTTTAAATGGTTCTGATGGAATGCAGAACCTCTCTGTGCTATACAAGGAGGCGGACTACTTCTTCATTTACATTTACAAATACAACAGTCATGCAGGGGGCAGCCTCAACTGTGTGATACATACTGCAGGTGTTGTCCACGCTTTGTATATGTGAAGGTATGTGTAGATAACAGTGGAATAACAGTTTCACCAGCAGGCTCTTTAGTTTATACAGTACCTCCCACTCGTCCTTGTCACTGTAGATAGGGACCTGAATCTCTGCCGGGTTGTAAAAATGTTTGCCATGATCAGTGGTAACGACTCTCACTTCAACCTGAAAAGAAACTTAATATATTATATATTGCTCTCTCTCGATGTATAAATGATTAATAAATGATGTTTAAATGATTAATCACATCAGTGAGCTTTGATAGATTAAAAATATTTGATCAATTAATCTTGTCTACCTGCATGCGGCATCAAAAGACGGTGAAAACCAATCTTCAAAAATCGCTCAGGGTACTTACTGGAAGGTATACCCAATATTTCACAATATCTCAGAATGAAGACAAAAAACACTGAAACTTGCAACATTTGCTCATCGGTGCTTTCCTTTCACAGCAGTACTATTCAATGTTATTCAATGTGTTTCTTTGAAACGGTATCAGAATGATTATTATTTGCTTCACTTTTAAAACTTACTTTATTATACTCAGTCAAAAAACGTAATTAAATCAATAATTAAAAACATACAAACAAGAGAGAATCAAATACATCTTGACATTCCAAACAATCAGACACACACCTTCCCCTGTTTTGCTTTTAAAAGACTACACTTTGTAACCCAACCTTCAGCACCACTGATTCAAAAGTTATTGAAAAGGTAGATCACCCTGTGGGTTTAATCTAACTACTGTGTTACCTTTGTAAAGTTGGCCTCAGGCCCCACAATGAAGACCCTATAAGACCCTGTTGCCCTTCATATTTTGCTTTCTGTTTGAACTACACTGCCTTGTCCGCAGCATGTGCTACACATTTTGTTTTGTACTTCTATTGATCCTGCCTTTGTATTACATTTCGCTACAGACCTGCTGATCCAATTGTGCTGAAACTCTTAAATTGTTCTAATGCAGAAGTCCAATGCTGGCACAAATAATAATCACATTCAATGATACTAGTAAAACATGTCAGCATTAGCAAGTCAATATTAGTGTTGTACTTAAAACTAAATAACTTGTTTCTTTTTATAATGCACATTTGGCTACTCTAATTGATTACAGATCCTCTTAAGCTCACTAGACTCAATTAGCAGAGATCAATACAGATAGTTTCCAACAATATCATATGATATAGTAGCATCTTATGCAGCCTGTTCAACAGACTTCAGTCCCTTACATTATACCGTGTAACAAATTATTATTATTTTTTTTGGTTCCTGGGTAGTAAGGGTTATTTCCTAAATGCTTATGCCTCAAAAGTATAGAAAATGGCTATTATTCCCCACAAACTTTGCTTTTGTGACCAGGACAGTGATATTTTGAAATTTACCTATTTTCCAGAACATTCCAGATAGATTCAGTGCTGAGTAAACTTGGAGTAACGTCTAGAACTTTCCAGTAATATAAATAGTAGTATAAATACAGGGGCCTTAAGCCCACCAGTTCAGTTTAGTTCCAGCTGCCTAAGTGGATACATATCTGCATTTTTCTGAGATAGCATCAAGGTCATAGGAGACTTAAAAATGGTGGCATTCCTGATGGGTCTCCAAGGCGGTTTCACCAAGTTTCCCTGCTATCTTTGCCTTTGGGACAGTAGGGACACAAAGGCGCACTACCACAGGCGGGACTGACCACAGCGGACCGAGTTCTCTGTGGGGAGGAACAACGTCAAGTGGGAGCCACTGGTGGACCCCCGGAAGGTGCTGATGCCACCACTGCACATCAAATTGGGCCTTATGAAACAATTTGTCAGAGCTCTAGATAAGGGGTTGGCAGCCTTCAAGTACCTTCAAGACTTCTTCCCTAAGCTGTCTGAGGCAAAGGTGTCTTCGTCGGACCACATATAAAAGAAGATCCTGGAGTGCAATGAATTCCCCAAGAAGCTCACTAGTAACGAGAAAGTGGCTTGGAACAGCTTTGTCGCAGTGGTTCGGGGCTTCCTGGGCAATCACAAGGCCGAAAACTATGTGGAGCTGGTTGAGACTCTGGTGAAGAACTACGGCACAATGGGCTGTAGGATGTCCCTCAAAGTCCATATCCTTGATGCTCATCTTGATAAATTCAAGGAGAACATGGAAGCGTACTCGGAGGAGCAAGGCTTGCGCTTCCACCACGATATACTGGACTTTGAACGCCGCTACCAAGGACAGTATAACGAGAACATGATGGGAGACTACATTTGGGGGCTGATTCGTGAAAGTGATTTACAGTATAATCGTAAATCTCGAAAAACTACTCACTTCTAAATCTTTTGTAGTCATTTTTGTATTACTTTAGTATAAATACATGTTAATTTGGATTCATATGTTGTTTTTTTCTGACTTTGTGAACGAAAGGACACAAATTCGCCCGTTTTCTCATTGGAAATAGGTAAATTTCAAAACATCACTGTCCTGGTCACAAAAGCAAAGTTTGTGGGGAATAATAGCCATTTTCTATACTTTTGAGGCATAAGCAATTAGGAAATAACACTTACTACCCAGGAACAAAAAATGTGTTACATATCAGTGTCACTGTCAGCAACAAAACATTATCTTACATTGTTTTATTGTTTTATATCCTTCACTTGCACTGCACTATGTAACATGTACAGCCACGGGCACACCAAAGTTCACAGACTGATGATTGACAGGGTCTGTTGGGTTTTGGAATCTTCATAATAATTCTAATTTGGGGGCTGTTGATTTGAATGAAATGTGCATGCCCAGACTACATTTTTAAACCCTTAATGTGCCTTTTAATAAAAATAAAAAAGAAATCACTTTGGATTGCCCAAAGTCTTGATTCCTGTTCATGGACTGTGTCTGTGTGATTGATAGATATAGCTATTGTCAAAGTTTTGCTTTACCCTATAGAATTAACTAGTGCTTCATAAAGTCAAATGAAACCTGCTGAATAATGTTACATATTGCTTTGTAGTTTTCTATATACTTAACTGTGGTTTTCGGTAGACTTATGCAATATAATTGTGTAATTTGATTACACAATGTTAAATAAAAGATCTAAATTCTGTTCACATACTTATTTATTTTTAAATGATGTCTCAATCCTAAAAGTCTAGCCGATGCAAAACATTTGGCCATGCTGTGTATGTATGTGTGCATGTATGTATATGTATGTGTAAAATATATTATATATATATATATATATATATATATATATATATATATATATATATATATATATATATATATATATATATATATACAGCTCTGGAAAAAATTAAGAGACCACTGCCTTTCTCTGGTTTTACTACTTATAGGTATGTGTTTGGGGAAAATGAACATTTTTGTCTTATTCTATAAACTACTGACAACATTTCTCCCAAATTCCAAATAAAAATATTGTCATTTAGAGCATTTATTTGCAGAAAATGACAACTGGTTAAAATAAAAAAAGATGGAGTGTTGTCAGACCTCGAATAATGCAAAGAAAATAAGTTCATATTCATTTTTAAACAACACAATACTAATGTTTTAACTTAGGAAGAGTTCAGAAATCAATATTTGGTGGAATAACCCTGATTTTCAAGCACAGCTTTCATGCGTCTTGGCATGCTCTCCACCAGTCTTTCACATTGATGTTGGGTGACTTTATGCCACTCCTGGAGCAAAAATTCAAGCAGCTCGGCTTTGTTTGATGGCTTGTGACCATCCATCTTCCTCTTGATCACATTCCAGAGGTTTTCAATGGGGTTCAGGTCTGGAGATTGGGCTGGCCATGACAGGGTCTTGATCTGGTGGTCCTCCATCCACACCTTGATTGACCTGGCTGTGTGGCATGGAGCATTGTCCTGCTGGAAAAACCAATCCTCAGAGTTGGGGAACATTGTCAGAGCAGAAGGAAGCAAGTTTTCTTCCAGGACAACCTTGTACTTGGCTTGATTCATGCGTCCTTCACAAAGACAAATCTGCCCGATTCCAGCCTTGCTGAAGCACCCCCAGATCATCACCGATCCTCCACCACATTTCACAGTGGGTGTGAGACACTGTGGCTTGTAGGCCTCTCCAGGTCTCCGTCTAACCATTAGATGACCAGGTGTTGGGCAAAGCTGAAAATTGGACTCACCTGGGGGTGCTTCAGCAAGGCTGGAATCGGGCAGATTTGTCTTTGTGAAGGATGCATGAATAATGCAAATAAATGCTCTAAATGACAATATTTTTATTTGGAATTTGGGAGAAATATTGTCAGTAGTTTTAGAATAAAACAAAAATGTTCATTTTCCCCAAACACATACCTATAAATAGTAAAACCAGAGAAACTGATAATTTTGCAGTGGTCTCAATTTTTTCCAGAGCTGTATATATATACAGTACTGTGCAAAAGTTTTGTGAAAAAATGCTGTAAAGTAAGAATGCTTTCAAAAATAGACATGTTAATAGATTATATTTATCAATTAACTAAATGCAAAGTGAGTGAACAGAAGAAAAATCTAAATCAAATCCATATTTGGTGTGACCACCCTTTGCCTTCAAAACAGCATCAATTCTTCTAGGTACACTTGCACAAAGTAAGGGATTTTGTAGGCATATAGTCAGGTGTATGATTAAACAATTATACCAAACAGGTGCTAATGATCATCAATTCAATATGTAGGTTGAAACACAATCATTAACTGAAACAGAAACAGCTGTGTAGGAGGAATAAAACTGGGTGAGGAACAGCCAAACTCAGCTAACAAGGTGAGGTTGCTGAAGACAGTTTACTGTCAAAAGTCATACACCATGGCAAGACTGAGCACAGCAACAAGACACAAGGTAGTTATACTGCATCAGCAAGGTCTCTCCCAGGCAGAAATTTCAAGGCAGACAGGGGTTTCCAGATGTGCTGTCCAAGCTCTTTTGAAGAAGCACAAAGAAACGGGCAACGTTGAGGACCGTAGACGCAGTGGTCGGCGAAGGAAACTTACTGCAGCAGATGAAAGACACATCATGCTTACTTCTCTTCGCAATCGGAAGATGTCCAGCAGTGCCATCAGCTCAGAATTGGCAGAAAACAGTGGGACCCTGGTACACCCATCTACTGTCCGGAGAAGTCTGGTCAGAAGTGGCCTTCATGGAAGACTTGCGGCAAAAAGCCATACCTCCAACGTGGAAACAAGGCCAAGCGACTCAACTATGGACGAAAACACAGGAACTGGGGTGCAGAAAAATGGCAGCAGGTGCTCTGGACTGATGAGTCAAAATTTGAAATATTTGGCTGTAGCAGAAGGCAGTTTGTTCGCCGAAGGGCTGGAGAGCGGTACACGAATGAGTGTCTGCAGGCAACAGTGAAGCATGGTGGAGGTTCCTTGCAAGTTTGGGGCTGCATTTCTGCAAATGGAGTTGGGGATTTGGTCAGAATTAATGGTCTCCTCAATGCTGAGAAGTACAGGCAGATACTTATCCGTCATGCAGTACCATCAGGGAGGCATCTGATTGGCCCCAAATTTATTCTGCAGCATGACAACGACCCCAAACATACAGCGAAAGTCATTAAGAACTATCTTCAGCGTAAAGAAGAACAAGGAGTCCTGGAAGTGATGGTATGGCCCCCACAGAGCCCTGATCTCAACATCATCAAGTCTGTCTGGGATTACATGAAGAGAGAGAAGCAACTGAGGCTGCCTAAATCCACAGAAGAACTGTGGTTAGTTCTCCAAGATGTTTGGGCCAACCTACCTGCCGAGTTCCTTCAAAAACTGTGTGCAAGTGTACCTAGAAGAATTGATGCTGTTTTGAAGGCAAAGGGTGGTCACACCAAATATTGATTTGATGTAGATTTTTCTTCTGTTCACTCACTTTGCATTTAGTTAATTGATAAATATAAACTATTAACATGTCTGTTTTTGAAAGCATTCTTACTTTACAGCATTTTTCACACCTGCCTAAAACATTTGCACAGTACTATATATATATATATATATATATATATATATATATATATATATATATATTAGTGCTGGGACAGATATCCAAATATTCAAACAAATATTATTTGACATGTATTCGGATACAAAAATCAGCTGTTTGTATTTGCTAGAAACGAAAAAAAAAAAATTCCTTGCACTTATTTACTGCCTCACCAGAAGTTGTGCGACAGTTTAAAAAAATGGCAAATGAAAAAGAGCTCTGTGTGATATGTGAGATTTAATATATTAAAATAAAAAAAAAATAAAAGAAACAAAAACACAGGCTCAACACAGCAGATCTTGAGCCTCTATTAAAAGTTTTAGACAACAAAAAGCAAACACACCAGATTATGCGTGTGCACACATAGTGATCTCTATGGAAGTCCATCTGGTTCAAAAACGCGTTGTGCTACTTTAGAGCGAGTTAGAGCGAGTCAGAATCTCATGAACTGCCTTGCTTAAACAGTGCCCAACTTGCTGGAAATGTTGTGTAGTGATTTTTATATGGATTGTATATATTATATATTTTTTGTTGTGACTTTTGTTACGTGGAATGTAACAAACAAAAACCAAAACAGTGAGTTTTTTCCCCTTCATTTTATAACGCCATTTCCACGTTTGTTTTATTTGAAGTGTTTAAAGTTTAAATTTCAGTTGTTTGTTTGTTCAGCTACAAAAAGGCACAAGTAAACATAGGACATTCCTTTAATAGGTTATAAAGTTACATAGTGACTTTAATGAGAAACCTAGCCAGCTAAACAATAAAGATGTTCACAAGAGGCAGTTAAAAGATACTGTATGTCAGTCAAACAGAAAAGTAATGAGCTGTGACCTAACAGGATGTCAATCCTTTAAAAGAACGAGTTTAAAGCTGCATGGAATGCAACAGACCCTGTCACCAAAGGAAGTTAGCTGTGTCGCAGGTACAATAAACTGGCAGGTCTATTCAAATACACTGGGGCTGGAAGCAGGGGCGGATTAACGCACAGCCAGGCCCAGGTGCCCCAGCCTCTTAGGGGGACCCCAGTAAAACTCACTGTAACCGCTGGATCAAAATATAGCAGTAAATAAATATAGCAAATGTAGCAATAAATAAATATTCTTTAATATAATAATGGATGAATACAATAGCCAGGTGTTTGTAAGTATATCAGAATTTTGTCCCTGAAAGATCTCTCCACTATCCAATAAAATACAGTAATACGTCTGTTTTTCACAAACTAAACACATGCACAAGTTTTGGTCAGGAGGCCGGTGTAGAGTGTTTTTTGTATAGGGCGGTGGGCTAACGAATGTGGATTTGTAATTGTTCATGTTTTTCCGAAAGCAGATCTAGGTATTTTTATTTAGTTTTTTGTATGTGACAAAATCAAGCAGTTTCATTTAAGCGTAGTATATTGTGATATGATTTGTTTTATATTAATGCACCAGGTAAACATTCTATGGGCCTATTCATGCATTTTATTGTTGTTTTAATGAACGGGGGGGGGGGGGGGGGGTCCCCAATGTTCTTTGTGCCCCAGGGCCCCAGGAAGTCTTAATCCGCCTCTGGCTGGAAGATCAAAAGGTCTTCCACTTGTCAATGTAACAGACATCTCAGAATAATAATGTGAGACTCTTACATGGAATTGTGCTTGTTTTAAATGATGCAATCAGCATTTTAAAGGAATTGTTTATTTTTATTTTGGGAACAGATTCTACTGGAAAAGGTGATAAATAACAGCGTATAGTTTATTTATTTAATGAAATAGATGAATAACATACCTCCATGATACAATTGAAAACAAAAAAATCCCCATAATCCATTGCTTTGGGTTTTCAAATGCCAAGCAAAAGTTGGCTGGATTGATTTTTAAACATCTATCCATTGGGACCGAAGCCTCATTTACAGGACCCACTGTCTCAATGCGTAAATCTCCTGGTTAAATAAATACATAAGTACCATTTGATTTGTGCTCCATACTGTTCTACGCAAATGAGTCATATGGTTTTCCGAATGCATGAACGCCATAGCAGAAACACCTGTGTGCAAATAACCTTTCTTTAAATAACCTATTTATTATTTCTACCTTACTGGAACAGTGTAATATGTATTGTTTAGTAACTGTTAAGTACTGTTTATTCCCAAATTGTAAAGTTTTATTTTTTTTAATTGAACAAAACACATTGCCCTTTAGTCTAGAGGAGGTAGTTAACATGTTTACAAACACATTTAAACATGGCAGCTTTACCAGGGATTAAGCTGAATCTAACAGAACAACCAAGTCTTTGGCTTAAAGGCCTGGTCACACGGGCGACTTCTATTGATGGCAACAAGAGGAACACATTTCTTGCCTGTGTGTTGCCTTGCATTTTGCGGAGGTCACACGAGAGATAAGTATGCGGTTGACATGGAGAGACGTGAGCTCTCTTCGATATGGAAATTAAATACCATTGTGAAAGAATATTAAAACACTCAGTGGCCCATCTAAACGTAGAGCCCTGATAACAATATGTGCAGTGCAGATTAAGGGTGTAGATAGCAGGTGTGCACATGTATTAATCATTGAAAACTGATTTTCAGAGTTATAGATATTTCAGACTTACGAACAGCCTCCATTCCCAGGGTGTTGGTAACTCTGAACTTCTACTGTAACACAAATTCTACTGTAAAGAACAGCGATTAACTCTCCTTTCTTTAATAGGTATTTTGATGTTTTTTCCACTCCCCAGAGAATATTTGGTTCAGCACTATCTTTTATGAAAAAGGTAGAATGTTTTCCATATTGCAAATTGTACACAATGCTTTCTTTTTCATATATGGAAATCCAAATCCTAGTTTGTTATGTCATACTCTACAAAAAGAGTACTTTGCACATTGTTATTATTTGAGCCGTTCATTTACCAACTATATATCCAGCCATAGACACATGATATATATTAACTGCGCATGCGCTTCTATATAGTGCACACCACCATACAAGCTTGGAAAACAGGGTCCAGACACTTGAATGAATTTCAGTTCAATTAAAACTCAAAAGCTTACAGAAATGTGCCAGTGAAAGAATTCGATTAGTGGATCCTGTCAACATTTATAAACTAAAAATAGTTGCAGCACGAGAATCTAGAATAATAAAGTAAAAAAAAAAAACAATTCTGTTGTGTGTCAAATGTGAAGCAAACTCTTTAAGCTGTTGGTCTCTTACCAAGAAACCAAAGTCACATGACCCGTAATCAAACAAGAGAATGACAGAATATACTTCAGATCATTCCTCGCAGATCCCCTCTGCGTCTGTATTATAATTACACCTCCAATTAAGTGGATCCCTGTCTCACAATTACAACTTCCTAATGAGATCCAAACAGAACCACACATGTTTTGATCACATATCGCTGAAACATGTACTGACTGTGGGGTCTCAGTTGTACTATAAATTAGCTTCTTGTTCAGTTTGTTTAAGTTAATGCATAACTTCCCCAGAAGAGCAGAGTTCAAAACAATAGAATAGCTTTAGTTCATTAAATACAGGCTCTCAATCAGGCTGGCGGAATAATGGGCAACAGGACAAACAATTTTGTGAATGGATGTGTAAAAAATATCTATATCATTGATACTGTATGTCCAGAGATTAAAACAATGTGGCAGTAAAATAATTTCGACTGGACACTACCTCTAATAGAACTTATAGCAATTGAGAGAGTAATATCATACAGTTGTTTGCCACAGACTTCAGGAACAGTGGTACTGTATTTAGACCTGCCACTGTTGGGATCAACTGAAACGACCCCACAGTAAGCGAGTCGTCTGTATCATTGATACAGCCAGAGGTTATAACAAAGTGACACTGAACTGCATTAATATCTGGTTTGAAATAGAAGCTCTTAAAACAAACCCTAACTACTTTCAAGCACTCTTTATTTTGACCCAATTCACACGAATAAATCTTCCTTATTTATATCAAGCAAAATAACAAAAATGATTTTCTGTGATATTAAATTAAATCACATAAGCCTTGCCGTCGTATTCATTAGCTGTGTATTTTTCTTTTACCATTATCTTGGAGTATTGGATTATTACAGAAAATAAAAATAAACATTGATTTTCAATTTTTGAGCGGAATAGACTCCACAAGGTGTTAGAAGGTGCTTGAAGGATGGTAAATCGATCCTGTCTAATATTCCACGTAATTGGTGCAGAGTGATAGATCGCCAGGGTACACCAGTGAAACATGCCCACACCAGTGCAATGCCCAGTCAGGTATACAGGTGACAATTGAGTGGTCTGTTGCTTTGTTGGGAACGTTTAGAAATTCCATAATGATACTGCTCCGGGGTCCGCAAATGAGTGTGAATGTATCCTCTCTGCAATATTAAATATACCTTACTCTTTATTCAGCAATAGCAGCAGCAATGACAACAGCAGTGGCATACACAGCACCACCCATTCAACCAGGTTTCAAATGCAAATTTTCTACACTGAGTGTGAGCTACACAGCGAGTGAGACAATATTCTTCCCTAATGTAATCATGCCAGAACAGTACAGTTATGTCAAGACCTCTGGTCATAGGAATATCAGAAACGCACTGTTCGAACGCACTGAAAGGGTTAAGGGGATGACCTTTGGACTGTAGCACAAACCAAACAGCAAACGTGTCTCTTTCAGGGAGTCACACAGGCAGAACACATTTCCATACAAGATCACGCCATTTTTATGTAAATCTTATTTGCTTCAAAACTGTTGGGTTTGTATTAGAGGTAAAACTACAGTACAATGAAAAATACTGAGAACCCTGCAATGCAATGAGCAATGTATCAGTTGTTGTGAGGGTCTTGGGATTAAATTGGCAGTGTATTGGGGTATTTACCTTTTAGTAGCAGGTGAGAGGAACAAGTGTTCACTGTAAAGGCTTATTCAGACAAGTCGCAATAAATAACCCTATTTCCTGTTTCAAGCCTACCGGTATACTACTGCAACCCTTGTGTATGAATCAGGAAAGAAAACTGTAAAGCAGGTTGTGTTACTTTGTGGCAAATAAATACCATCTCAGCAGCATCAGTTACTTAAAAAGAAACTGGGAATGAGAATCGCATACACTTCTTGCTGTAGTACTCCCTCTAGTGATCTTGATAAATGCTTGTTTCATAAAAAGCGTGCTGAAGAATAAGCTCAATTTTAACATGTTTTCAGCTAATATGAAAACAGGAAAATGAATCAAATACCAGTACAGCTACTCGACAACATACTGGCGAAATGTATCCTGTCAGTGATGCGTCAAAACAGAGAAGAATTTGAGCCGCACACCCTCCGCGGTATACTGGGGAGCACAGACAGGTATTTAAAGAGACGCAAAAACAAAAGAAAGTTTAGATGCAAAACAAAACCATTTTAAAAAACAAGGGAAGGGAAGGGAAGGGAAATGGTCATATGTGCTACTTTTTGTGCTACTACATTCCATTGTAAAAGGCTATAACTAATTATAACAAGTAAAAGAAAAACATTCAGACTTGTCATTCTTGCCACCAGAAGCCCTCGATATTATGCACTTTGGTGTTGTTTATTCCTTATATTATTATCAATGCATGTGTTTCTAAATAAAAAATAATCCAATGCCAACAATAATAATTGCCCATTTGCAATTAATACCCGCCCCCCACCTAAAAACAAAGTCTGTTTTTCAAATATGATTAACTAGCAGATACGGGCAGACACACATCAGAATTCAAATATTGTCTGTTGTCACTGGCTTGTCTTTTTTTGCATATCAACTGCACATAGGTGCCTGCAGATTCAACTAAGGGAACAAAGAGCCACTAACCAAACCGGTGTGTTTTCTGAATGTGCACAGAGCGAGTGCAAACTGAAGATACGGTGCAGACATGTAACTGGATTGCTCAAGCAACAGGAAAACTACTGCAGGTCTCTGGGACTATTCCTCGCTCCTCAAACATGGCACTAACCCTGTACTGTACACCCATTGGGTTGCCACAATGACCACTTCATCAGGACCCCACCCATTCATTTGCATTTTACCATGCACCATTTGCACATGCAAACCAGACTGTGTACAGAGGATTAAATAGCTCAAGGATGTGGAATCATGTATTGTATTTTTTGGTACACCAATACCTTGAAGGAAAGTCTACAATGTTGGGAAGTAGTGTATTATATTAGCGTTACTATAATCTAATCTGATCCCATTTTTCAGTAACATGTTACTGTAATGGTTCCTTTTTCAGACAGGTAATGAAAGTGGTAATGCATTACATTGTATGTGAAAAAATAACATACTTTTAAAAAAAAGGACTACTGGTACCGGTGTATTAAAAATGTGCTAGTGTTTGCATAATACAAAAAAAACTTTATATTTCTTATAACTTGTCATTGAAACAGTTACGTGCTGTACATCAGCCCTACCCATGCTGCAGGCATTCATGACTCATGTTTTATGCAAGGTGAAACACGTTAAACTGTCAATAAAATGTATGTTTTAAATTGTTTACTGCAGTGCTTCAATACAAAAGGCAGGGTAGGGCATCACATAAAACAACCTGCTGCATCTCATTTGTGCTGTATCTCACACCTACCTCTTTAAGTATTTACAATACTTATAATTAAAGTGAGTAGACCTAGAGCAAAAACCATCACGTGTCTACAGCTGATATTTCCCATGGGAAAATGTGCTGTACATTTTGACCAAGTTAAGGTTAAATGTTTTACCCCATTTCTGTTTTGTCCTGTTGATAATCATCAGACCTGCAGACTCATTTGAGACTTCATATTTAGAATTATTGTGGAGGTGGTTGTATGTCCATATTTCACATTTCAGTTTTGCATACAGTATAAGAACGGTTGGTCCAATTGTGATTAAACTTTCCAAGGATGTTCCTAAGAACATGCTATTGAGTATATCAGAACTCGAGTCTGTTTAGCCGTCTGTCTGAATGATTTTTTTTTTCATATTAAGAACGACTTGTCCAAAGCCGTATTTGGACAATAAGCCTGTACTTGGTAGCTGTGTGTGCTCAGATTTTCTTAGAGGGCACATTTAAGCAGCCCAAAATGTGCCATCTGTACCTGTTCAACACTCCACAAACATTTTAAACAGAAAGAGGTAAAGAAGACTTGTGATTTCAATACTGTCAGTCAGATGGCTAGTAACAAAAACTGCTCCAATATCAATGCTAAACTGGCTCTGTGAAACTAGCAACACGTCAAGTGGACAAACGTTTAATTATTCTATAGTCCATTCATTTTAATTCCGTACATGGTCTTGCTGTACTAGTGCTCAAATACACACTCTCTTTTTTCTTTATATATTTACCCGAAACCTCGCTTAATATAATTTTAGGAAATGATATGTCAGCACTGTGCTTGTATCTAGAGCGCGTGTGCCGATGAAAATAAAAATACGGCTAAAAACAAAACAGTATTCTGTTCAACAGAAACAGTCAGTAGCTTAAACACACATAAGCAAAATGCTTCGTGTCTGTCTGTACAGTTTGAAATTTGAATGCGCCGCCTCTGCTAGCTCTGCGACGCTCAGCCAATAGGCAGGGACGGGACGCTGAAAAGAATTGTTGGAAATGTGGGATTAGGCATAGAAGCAAAGGTATATTTCAAGGTCTTAAAACGACATTTCCCACAATTCTTTTCAACGTCCTGCCTATTGGCTTTGTGCCCTTTTTTTTGCAGTTGGTTCTAAGTTAGTATGCAGCTGGGGATAATCCTGAGAAAGTACTGTGTTATCTAGTCCACAACTTGGTGCTAAATCTACAGGTTTGTTGCAATTGGCCCATCGGGTCCCCAGGATCAGGTTTGGGAAGCCTTGGCATAGACCAAACAAAATAACCCCAGTAAATCATACCTAATAATATGAACTACCATCACAAATACAAGACAACCTGAAACCTACAAATTCACAATAAATCATACAAGAATCATTTTGTTGCTAATATTTACTGGAATATTTGTATCCATTCAAGTATTTTAAAATAATGTTCTTACCCTCATTTCACTGCAGTGGAAATGTAATTCCACGTCTTTATCACTTTGAAATGACTTCTGTACTGCAACGTTGTTGCGCAACCCCCTCTTATGGTGTTTTTTTTTGTTTTGTTTTTTAGCACAGTATCTTTCCAGTTAGAATGTCATCATATACTGATTGTGTCATCACAGCTTTCATAACTGTGGGGCAGGTAATGAATGCAAAAAAGTGCATTATTAGGGCACTCCAATATCTACGAAACAGCATGGTATTGGGGAATGCTTTTCAGAGCTGTATAATTCAAAGTTAACAACATGTATTATCATTGAAAAGCTGCTTTATTGGGTATGGGGGACATTGCACTTTCAAGAAGAGTAGGATAAATAATAATAATAATATTTTATCCGCCAGACAATATATGGAATAAAGAACAATAGCATATCAATTTAAAGGCACGGCTGGAGGCAATGTAAAGGAACTGTAAGAACACAAGCGAAGGCCAAAAGTACGCAGAACTTCACTTCGGCCTCTCTGGTACTCACCCCGGGTATTTCAAGCAGTTTGCTGACCAGTAGGGGCAATTTTAGGGCTGCCACACTGCCAGTTACCCCGACAAGGACACGGTATTTATTGCTTGACAAGTCACTTGTACCTACACCCTCTTTCTCTGCGTTACAAGCCGCTACCTGCATGTCTGCAGTTTTTTTCTTGTCAACACTGCGGCTCTTCCGCACGTTGGGAACGCCTACTCCGTGACTAGGAGCGAGGGTGATAGGTCAGTTTAAAAATAATACATATTTTACTATCAGTAACGCATTACTAAAATTGGTAAAATGCAATATGTACTACGGGATATATAGCATTATCAATACTATTCACAAAATGCAGACTAATGTTTACTATGTCTACAGATATACCACAGCTCCCCTCTGGCTGACAGTTGGTTTAAACCAAATGCCTTTTCTCTGATTGTGTGCATTAACACACACAGCCGGGGGAATTCGTAAATGTATGCATTGCTGTCCGGGTATTATCGTAGTGCTGCATAATCGATTCGTGGGTTAGTTTATATGATCGGAAATATTATCAGAACTAAAACAAAAAATATGGGTCACTGATAAATATGTGCTTGGTTGAGTCCAGCTTCCATTTCAAAATCAACAGAAACACGTTGTATTTTCAAAAGTTTTTTTTTTTTTTCATGAAATAGATTAATAATGTCTAAATACAAACTGCAAAATATTCATAACAACAAATGTCTTACTAAAGTGACGAAAATAGTCGAACCTTGTCCTAAAATAACAGTTACCGTCACAGTTTGCGGGGCATTGTGGGAGTTGTAGTTCATTTCCTATGAAATAACAGGCTGTGTTTTTTAATGGGCTTTTTTTGTTTGTTTGTTTGTTTGTTTTGTTTTACTGTGTCCATATTTACACTTGTTTCTGACTATACTAATATGGAAGCGTTTCATATAAAGTGTTAATACTTCACGACCACTATCCAACACAATTTCCCCTCAGGTTATTAAATGTGTAGCATCCAAAACGACCGTCTCTAACATCAAGCGCCGACTGCGGGCCATTTAGTATTACAGGAAAAATCAACAGGTGATCAAACGCCATCTAGTGTTCAGTAAATATAAATTCCAAAAAAGTTAAACCTGCAGGACCAGTTGCCCAGTGAAATAAAGATGACACTTTAAGAAGCCAAGCAGATAAACTGCAAAGGTTAATTGTAAATGAAAGCAGTGTTGTTTTGTTGATCCTCTGCTGTTACCCTTATTATTTGCTCTGTGTTTGGAGCCCTTGGCACAGGCTATTAGGCACAGTACAGTTATCACTCCAATTGAAATGAAAGGCTAAAAACACGGCATTTCTCTCTCTGCCTATGCTATTCTTTCATATACACTATATCTAACATACAAATCTATCCCCCATGTCTTGACCCTATTTGATAAATTTGGAAGGATGTCAGGTTACAAAGTCAACTGGACTAAATTGATTTTGATGCCCATGAACACTACTGCTAGGGTCACTGTGTTAGCCCCTGTTGTGCCTATATAGAGGAATGTTACTTATCTAGTCATACTGGTTTATTCCTCTCTACACCAGATTTGTAGCAACTTCTTCTGCAAAAGGTCAAGGCTGATCTCTAAGGATGGTCCTCTTTGCAATCCTCTTTGTAAGGTAAGAGAGGAACGATTACAATGAATGTATTACCACGCTTCCATTTTGTGTCCTTCATGTTGCCCCTAGCACCCCCTCCTAAATATTTTGATGAAGCCCATTCTATGATTTCCAAGCCAAGCACTGAGAACTTGACCGAATCATGATTCGCAGGCTTTGGTGCTGCCTCCCTTGCACTGGCTTCAGTTGTAAATATTTACTTAATATGTGGTCCTATTATAGCCAACTCATTGAGGATGAGGGATAGCATTGAGAAACACACGGGTGGCACTTGTAACTTTCATAGATAATTTTTAATTTGGACTGGCACTGTTTAACAGGACACCAGCCCTTTGTTTATCCAGCCTGGTTATCCAGGGACATTTTTACTTTTCATGACATCTGTGATGATGGAGGCCTTCATATGTTCCAGGACCTCAAGGAGACCTGCTCCCTTCCTAGCTCTTATTGTATGTACTTGAGGCTCAGATCAGCTATGCTGGCCTATGGTGTGCCGTGGGATACAGCTCTGCCGTTCCATCCTTTGGCAGGTTGGATCAATCTTACCAGTTCTTCCTGGGGGATGGTATCTACGGTATCTGGTAATGAAATCTTATAAACCCCTAGCTGTCACAAAAATTTGGTAGCAGGAGTTGGGGAGTCTAGGTACTAATTGGGAAACTGTATAGCTAAATACATTTGTGGTTTTTAAAAACCCTGCCCATGAACTAATACATTTGTACTTATTCACAGCTTATGCAACCCAGAGCAGTCATTTCCAAATGAAAATGATCTCTGACCTGCATGTAACATCTGTAAACTTGACACGCCTGGCACCACTATGCATATGCTCTGGGACTGTCCCATCATTGCCACTTTTTTGGAGCTAAGTAGCTTATAGAAAATATTTAATCAAGGGGTTATGATCATAAACCATGAGTGAAGCTTGAGTGGTTTATGAAATGGTGCAGAACACTGAGATGAAATATTTTCTTTTTTTTATATTACATGGATTTTAAAATGATGATAAAATATGTTGTTGTTCAAGATATCTATCAATACTACTCAGAATAGAGCGTGCCTTTCCGGATTCATTCTCACTGCCATCTCTTTTCGAGCTAATCTTGATTGACAGAGAAAGTCTTGTTTTCCAAATCTTTGCAGGGCTACTTCTTGTTCCCCATAAAGTTAACACAAACAGTTAAAAAAATCTAAACATGCATATTAATATTATGCAAGTATGATGAACTAAAAATGAGAATAAAATGGGAATGTTTAAGAACGAGAGGAGGCCATTCGGCACATCTATGCTTGCCCGGTTCCTAGTATCTGATTGATCACAAAACTTTGTCAAGTTGGGTCTTAAAGGATCCCAGTGATTCAGCATTAACAACATGACTAGGAAACTATTCCCTCACCACTATCTGTGTAAAGAAGCGTCTCCTACTAAGTCTGTCTAAAATAATTAGCTGGGGTTAACTTTGTCAACACCTTTTAAGATTTGTAATTGCTCTGGAGGGTTAACAGTTTCTCATTGATTAGCACCTCCTGGATGCACACATACATCATGGGATTTTGTCTGCCAAGTTATTTCAAAATATGATTTGTATAAGGCTAAACAAGGCATACCATATTCCTTTGAATTTAAGACACCCTCAAATTTAAGACCCCCAATTTCAGTGAAAAATAAAACATCAAATAAACAAGCATTTACAAAGATGTAACCTCAGTTACACATATGGAGGCAGTTTGCTGCCATCTGCTGTCACACAGAGCATTACAGTTATGTGTGTGAAAGATTTCACTATTTGTAAAGATTCGATAACACTTTTTAAGCAGACCCAGGCACAAAAACAGTACTTTTAAAGCACTTTCGTGCACTTTTATTAATTACAAAAAATAAAAAACTCCCACATGGAGTACTAAACTAAACTGTTTTTCCAGAATCTATCTAAAATAGGACGGCTAAGTCGTTTACCGATTAAAAAGAACTATTGCACGCACGCAGCCTCTTTCCTTCTCACAGACTGCAGACAAACTTTTGGCCCTGTTTAAATACCTGCCTGCTAATCCCAGGCAGGTGGCACAAATTAAATGAATTAACTAAATAATTACTCCTGTGGCATTTATCTGGCAGGAACATACATTAACCCTATCCCTGACAACCCCCAACACATTTCTTTCAGACAGGGATCTGCCCTGCCACAGTGCTACTTCTCATCTCCAGTCGTGATTACTCACACCTGTTTTGTGAACTGTGGTATTGCTTGGCATGTCGAGAAATACGGGGGTCTGATCAGCATTTCTGATCTGTCTAAGCTGGTACTGTTTATTAGAAACACTGAAAAACCTTCTCTTTGAATTCCTCAGGAAGCTAATGGCGCTTCTTTGAAAATGGCTGCCTGTATGTCATGGATGATTCGAGATCAGGCAGTAACATTTTGGTTCGTCTCTTCTCAGCAGTCAGTCACGTTGCTGTTTGTGTACTTGGGGAATCACGTCTTTTGCTGCCGATTTTAATACACGCATCATTATACTGTACTCGAATTTAAGACATAGGCTATTTTTGAGAGGCAAAAAATGGTTCAAAAGGGCATCATAAATTCGAAGGAATACGGTATTTCATTTTTTTGAAATATATTTATTTTTACTCTGACAGTTTCATTTAGTAGTCTACAGATTTTTAAGACCAAATTGGGTATTATTTCGATGATTGTTTGACACATATTTCTTAGTATTTTTCTTTCTTGGGTGTGTGAAGAAACACTTTTCTAAGTTGGGTCAGATAAGTCAATGAAATCTGGTAACATACTGAGTAATTGTATTTACTTAAGTAAATTAACATTTGTTAATGTTTTTTTTGTTTGTTTGTTTGTTATGTTTTTTTTTACTGCTTTAAACTCAAGCAAGCTGCATATTCTTGATTGGTAAATAAATGTGCTTTTGTTGAAATGGCTCTGTGTCAGTTGATTAAAAGTTATTTAAGTCATTAAGACATTACTGTGTCAATTTGTTCCAGCAAGAGGGGCACTACTTATTCTATGCAATGTTATGTAGCCAATGACCTGACAGACCTTGTGTTAAAAGTCCTCAGCATGAAACCCTGCAGTTTTCTATCACGGCACTTCCGAAGTTACTGGGTGGACCAATTTTGACATTATATCAGTTGAACAATTTGTGGCTATAATTTTAACAATATTTGCCCATTCTGGGCCCAAGATGGCTCAAAATGATTGAAACATATCAGAACATCTATTGAAATGATTCGTGAAAGCATCATCTATTTATACATGACACATAGGGATCTATGTGGTGGAAATGAACATCATCCTTGCATTTTATTTTTGAATAATCTTTGAAAATTGTTTATAGAGCCCAGACTTGTTTCCTGTCTAGTGAGTATTACACACTAACATGTTCCTCAGTGATCATGTCAACAGATAATGTGCAACAAACAGCCATGTCTCTATTTAGGGAAAATTGGTGGGGCAAAACCTTAGCCTACCCGTCTAATTTATCTATCATCGGCAATACTCACTGTTCATTATAGCTATAAATATTTTCAATTTTAACTCCATGCAAAGTATTTGGAAATCTTTGTACCTGCATAAAATGATAAATGCATGATATTTTAAATGAATTTCTTTCTAAATATTCATAGTAGTGTGTGTTTTCATGGCAAGCAGCATATTTTCCTTAGTGGCAGCATCTTACATGGATGTTTTGATGATCATTTCAAACAAAAAGAAGATAGGGTAGGAACACAATAAAAAGTGCTTGTCCCAAGCAACTACATGTAATATTCATGGGATATTGCAAGCACAGCAGTTACATTGTCAACCATGTAGATTTTCATGAAGTGACATTACTTAGGTCTCTTAAATGGTGACCCTGCCCATCACACACCCAGAATATTAAACAGAACTCAGCCCTCGAGAACAGTGGACAGTCCAGCGTCAAAGTGGACATGTATTCTCTTCAATCACATGCGGCCATGCAATTGAACAAACCTACAATAAAGATACAAAAACAAAAGGTGGTTTGATTGGATTGACAAAAAAAAAAAAACATGCAGCATGTTATTGCTGGATCTTGTCACAACATGAGAGAGCTGCTATAACGAGACAGTGTGGAAGTGATGGCAGGCATGACTCCACAGGTATGCAAGCGGAATGATGAGACAGTCAAAATGAGCATTCTGTTTACTACTGAATGCATGATCAATCCTTTTGATGCTCCTCAAGATGGACTACTGTGTTTGAGTTTGGGTATTGTTGCTGCCAGTGAGATTACAAATGGCTTGCTAACTGTCAAGAGAAAGGTGAAATTGCACTGAAGAACTCCTTGAACCAGCAACTGCTACTCAGGACATTTATTATCCCCTCAAAAGCCAGAAACTGAAAACATTCAGTGATAAAGGTAAACCAAAAACAAAAGCAACAGCAGCTGGCTTTTTGTGCTGTTATGATCTATTACTGTTTTTATGTATATATGTATTTGTTCCTTTTATTATTAATATGATTTAATATGGGGTTAAATTCCTCCCTGCTAAAATACATGTAGCTGGAGCCTTAATTGAGTAATTGCTAATTATTGATTAATTGGGCTCCAACCACAAACTATACAAGTCAGGAGAGATCCTTTATCTGGGGAGAGAGGTGGAGTGTAAAACAATAATGTGAGTATGAGAAAGACGATTGCTACCAACTGTGAGACCTTTAGGTACTCGTTCTAGTTTAAAAATTACTTGTTTTGTTGTGTTTTACTTTGGCCCACGTGCCATTTGTTTTCTGTGTTTAACAGTATTTTGTTTGTGTTCATTTTTCGTAGTTAAATAAATATACTGCGCTGCCATGCAGTTTCAGCCCCATACCTGTTTCCTGAACATTGCTTCCTGGTCTGTGATGTCACCACACACGCCACTCACAAGGCCACGCCTTGTGACAGACTTAGGTCAAAGTAGGAAAATGGAGGTCAAATAAATCTTGTCCTACTCTTTGGGAGCAGTTTCCTACCCTCTTGCTAGTGCTGACAGTATAGCAAAAACCAACAAATCAGCTCTGCTAGATCTTTTGCAGTCCAAAGGTGGAGACTGCCTTGTTGACCATGTTCCAGAGAATGGAGTAATAATCTCTTATGGAATGGCTGTCATTTGCTCGTTTGGACTTTGGCACAGATCAGTACCCCTGTGTGAGTATAAATGTGGAACGGTCCCGCCAAACAGCTGGTGGCTCACAAATTATACAAATCTACAGAAAGGGGCAGAAAACCCCCAACCAGTGGAAAAACCAAGGAAGCACCAGAAATGATTGTACACTGTGTGGAGGGATCCAGATTTGCAAGCTGTAGGCAAGGACATCACTCTCTGCATTGCTCATGGAGAGGAGTGTCACTGCCTGGCTGTGCAGGAGGGTTCAGTGACAGTCTGTGCTGTTGATGAATTAAGATGTGACCATAAAGAATGTGACACGCATATATTTCTTCTTGTGAAACATGCTGCCAAGGACTGCCAGAATGTGATAATTAGGATCCCAGGTACAGATGTTTCAATCATAGCCATCAGTCTGAACCACAACTGCCAGTCAATTTGTATTTCTTCACTGGTGTTGGGAATCAAAGTGGCATTATTGATTTGCAGAAAGTCACTTCAGCTCTAGGCCTTAATGTATGTACCTCCTATATGGGACTCCACAAATTCACAGGATGTGATTCTATAAGTACCTTCTATAGGAAGGGAAAGAGAAAGGCATTTGCTGTGGCCTCAGAGAGTTAATAGTTCCTTGATGCTTTCTTATGTAATTATTATTATTATTATTATTATTATTATTATTATTATTATTATTATTATTATTATTATTATTATTTGTGTCAGCAGAATTAGCAGAGCTGCACACACAGGAACAATGTATTTTTTTATTTTATTTAATTGATTTCTTTTTTTTTGGGGGGGGGGGGGGGGGGGTTACCAAATGAGGCAGGCTGTGTTTTAAGACAACCTAAAAACTTAATGGAAACCTGGTTAAGAAAGCTGTACGATATCAGTAAGTCAAGGCAAGGCCAAATTGGAACTCAGGCACAAACATAGCCTCCCGTATTTTACTATGAATTAGTTTATTTGCATTTGGAATGAGAATTGCTCAGTCTAAAAGAAAACTACATAGAAACACACACACAACCCGAAACTAATACAAAAACAGATTGAGAAAAAGGTGAAACTTATTTTTTTTTTCCATGGAGATTGCTCCACTGTAATCCATATAAACCTAGGTCGTTTCCTCCTGTTGATTTCTCTCCAATGTATTTTCAGAAGTACTGGTACCTTAACCTACATTTGTTGGTATTGTATTAAAATAGCGGGTCAGCGTTGGTGTTTTGTTTAACATATCTTCCTCGCGCTGTACTACTTGTGTTTCTGCTTTTCAGCGTCGCTCTCATACTTCCTAAGTGCTGCTTTGTCAGACATTGACAGGTTCTGATCTGCAGAAGGAGGCTGTGTGGTCCAGTGGTTAAAGAAAATGGCTTGTAACCAGGAGGTCCCTGGTTCAAATTTCACCTCAGCCACTGACTCATTGTGTGACCCTGAGCAAGTCACTTAACCTCCTTGTGCTCCGTCTTTCGGGTGAGACGTAATTGTAAGTGACTCTGCAGCTGATGCATAGTTCACACACCCTAGTCTCTATAAGTCGCCTTGGATAAAGGCGTCTGCTAAATAAACAAATAATAATCACATTCGCGCCGCAGCACACCTCATAGAAGTGGCACGTGACTTGATCGCTGGTCAAGTCATATGATCACGCTGTCCCTGCTCCTGCAACGCAATACGGCTTGGTAAAACATATGTGTTGTTCTGATCCATACAGTCACGCTTCGTATTCCTTTTTTAGATATTGTATTATAAATTATATCTATTATTTGGGGCCCCTCAAAATCTGAGGCTTTGGGCTGCAGCCACTAAAGCCCCTGCGTTAATTCAGCCCTGCATGACAGATGTCTAGTCAAATAGAACAGAAGAGCAGGTTCTAACTGCCAAATGTACCGCTTCTGGCAAGGTGAGTACAGACTGCAGTCCTTCAGCACCACGGAGAGCGCCATCCCCCCATTTAACTCCGGCGAGATATCTCGCGAGAAGGCGCCTATAGGCGGTTGTATTGCCGCGAGAACTCAGCCTAGCCTCTCCGCTGAAGATTGGGACAGTCAAGGGGAGGAAAGGGATTCGTCTGCGAACAGTGCTGCTTCTTACACCCACGACCTTAGAAAATACATTGCAAGCTGTCGTTCAAAACAATTTCCTCCACACATAACACAGTTTAGCGATTTCCATGTCGAGACAGCATGCAGTAATAAGCGACACACATTGACTCCCGGTACCTTTCACTGCTGTTGGACACACGAGAAGGTAAGGAGGTTATTTTAATTATCCAATGGAAGCTGGAAGCAGAGGAAGACGACGTGCATCCTGCTTATTTAGGCCCGAATTCCTTAGGGCATTGGGATTGGACATAAGCATGTATGTGCACTTTTATAGACAGGTGTTTATTAAAAATAATTATTGCAGAGGATGTTGACGTTTAAATCAAGACATTGTGATTTCGTCTATTTGTCTTTTAATCTGACCCAGAAATTTCCACCAGCTACAAAACAAGAGGTGCATACATATACATACATTGCAGCTCGGGTGTATTTTCGGGTTTTCATGGACTCGTGCTGGGTACAGTGCCAGAAAGGCTTTTGTTGACATATGTTATGATCTAAGGAGAACGAGTCTCGGTTTAGTCGTTGCATTTTTCGGTACCGATGGTCAGCGACTGGTTCTGAAATTGTGAAAGGTACACCTGTCATCAATGTGCATGCTCTGCAGGAGCTTGGTTGGGCTTTGTCCCACACACTTGTCACAGACTGTGCATTCAAAACTAATATTGCCGAATTTGCTATCGGTACTGTTATCAACGTCCCTGAAAGGCTAGTATATGCTCATATGTCATAGATAACCCTGCTGTTTCTATATGGAATAATTCTTGTCTCGCAACAGCTATGGTATCAGCTAGACATGCGCCTGGCTTTATATCTGTTCGTCTTCACGGTTCCCTGGTTCAATTAAAGATGACATCATGGCTAAAACACAATGACCACAATGTTGCCCTGATTTAAGATACACCCACTTAAAAATAACATAAATAATGTGTGCCTTTGTATTACTGTTGGCATTAGTTTGTGATGTTTTGTATACAGTTTCTCCACTCTGCTGTAGTTTCTAAAAGGGGTTTCCCCCCTCCTTTGCTCTGGGGCCAACAAACATGAGCTATAAAAACCATAAGGCAGTGTGGTCTAGTGGTTAAAGTCCAGGGCTTGTAACCAGAAGGTCACCGGTTCAAATCCCACCTCAGCCACTGACTGACTCACTGTGTGACCTGAGCAAGTCACTTAACCTCCTTGTGCTCCATCCTGTGGATGAGATGTTAAATCAATGTCCTATTGTAAGTGACTCTGCATGTAATGCACAGTTCGCAGCCTATCTCTGTAAAGCGGTTATTGATGGTGGTCCACTTTGAAAGGCGCTATATAAAAATAAAGATATTATATTATTATAAGCATGAAAAAAATGTATGTATTTTCATTTGAAAACAAGACCCCCCGCATCTCTTTATGGACAAACCAGTCATTCTTCGCTTCAGATTATCAGTCATGCACAATAAATAATCACCCTATTCTGCAGCTGAATACTTGGGCCCCAGAGGCACTATCTATTGTGTACTCAAAGCAATGGAGCCAGGAAAGGGCAAGGGAAGTTTGTGTTACTGTAAGCACTGGGTCAACAGCCTTAAACCAGACATTCCTGAAATGTGAACTGTAGCACGTGCTCTATAGTTCTAGTCCAGAGAGAATAAGTTCTTCACTTTTTTTCAGGTATATCAGTTGTCGGTAAAGGTCATTCACTTTTGCTTCAAAATCAGGTTTTAATGTAATTTATTATTATTATTATTATTATTATTATTATTATTATTATTATTATTATTATTATTATTATTATTATTATTATTATTTTAGTAAAAATGAATCCTGAGATTACGTTTTAAAGGATCTGAGCTGGTACTGTGCTGATGGTGTCCTGATGTGTCACAGAATGACCTGCAAGTAAAATGAGAAAATCAAGAAATATATTAAGAAACAAAATCAATTCAATTAAAAAAAAAAAATCTGACATTGAAAAAGACTTTTGTCATCAAAGACCTTGTCTGTTTCCACTCAGACAGTGGGCTGGAAGCTATGTACTGCATCGTGGGCTGTTAAGGCTGTAGAAATTGTCACCTATCCGAAAATGTCACTATTGGTTGAAACCACTTGTGGCTGTTCAGTGGTTTTATCTTCTTTCTTTTGTCAATTTTAGCGAGGTTGATTTTGGGTTTTATGTTGCATGGAATAACCTACAACAGCATCTCCTGGGCATTCCCCTAGACACAAGTTTCACAGGTTTGGTGAGGTTGCAGGATCATGCATACTGTACAACACTGCAGCATTCAAACCACCCAACTGTAACAAACAAACACATTATACAAATTGCAGCAGTATATCAAGTATGCAAAAACAAAACACTGCTACAACCGTCTGTCAGTAATACTTTGTATCATGCTGTAATTCAAATCAAATGACCTATCTGTAGTATTGTTCTAATTTAAATGTACATTCACTTTTCTTTCTGTTCTGCAGAGAAGGAAGGCAGCGGTCTACACTGAACTTTATAAACGGCAGTAAACCCAGCGGCTACAGTCATGGCAGGTAAGATGCTCCCCCTCTGTGTGCCTAGCTGACTGTTCAGTCAGTTTAAATGTGCAGACAATCTCTGTTATCACTGTTTCACTCAGTCCCCAGAACTCTGCTTCATGACAGCATATTTAAGTGTATTCTTCCAGGCCTCTAGTGGGCTTGGGCCAGTGTTGCTTGTATTAAAATAGTTTTGAATGTCTAAAGCACTTCCATTTAGAGAAGGCTAGTAGCTCTAACTTTAGTACCACCAGTGTTTATGTGACCAGTGTCTCTTAAAGTGATTGTAGCTAATAAACTAATCCCACACATGAAGGCCCGACATTGTGGATAAGCAGCATGGGCAGCTGCTTAGGGTGCCAAATAACGGGGGTGCATAAAAAAAGGTCTTGCGATAGTGATATATAGAGTCTAATCGATCAATAAACCCTCTCGTTGGTATTTTGTGTGACTACAGTTTAGATGCAATGCGGATGTAATTCAAGTGCTCATATTCTAATGTGCACTGTGCAAAGTGAATGGAGTGGTTATTGTAGAATTCAGGGGTGGGCAATTTCCCTGGGGTCCCTGGAGAAAAAATAAATACCAAACTTTTCAAAATAAAAAATAAAGGACAAGTAACAGCACTAGCTCTCAGCCCTGCTCAGGACCATTTGCGTTCACGCCCACCACCACATTAACCTGCTACCTCGTTTACCTTCCAGGTCAATACATTCCTGCACCGGAGCCTTTTTCCAGGCTGACTGACTTCCCGACCCAGGGAATGAACTGTCAGGCCAACCTGTCCAAAGCCTTTCCCTTTCGCTACTTAGCACACATACTAATCCTTTCCTAGGGCTCATGAAGGCCATTTACCGTTTGCTACGACTGCATTTCTCAAACGTAGATCCAACTCTTTGTTGGCAAAACTTTTTTTTTTATCAATGTTGGAAATAATTACCAATTTTTCTGGCTATTGACTTTATAATGCAGCTTAGTTATTGTGGAAAGGTTTTCAATCAATGAATATATTTTTTAATTAGTTACATTTTTACAGACTTTTAATGTAAAGGCGCCAATACTTTTGACATGAACAAATATTTGAACTTGCTTCAGTGCTTTTATTTTTTTATTTTTTGTAAAGATTGTTTGTTAAAGTACAAGCAATTGTGTATTTTGGTCTTTGTCATATTAATTGGTGGCTAATGTTCACAAAATTTGCATTTAACATGCTTTCTTGAATGATCTTACATTAAGTGCAGGGTGCCAATACTTTTGTCTGCGACTGTATGTGAGACTATTTAAAAAAATATTACCAGCACTATTCCATCTAAGGATGTTAATAGTTTTTAGTTTAAGTGTAAAGCGTTTAGAATTCCTCTTCAGCATTTAACTGTGTCAGGTATGCATCTCAAATATAGAGGTTAGCTGTTGTGTTTCTACAGCAGGAGGTGTGCAGTGCAAGGGTATTTATTGCAAATAAATATACATGCTGTACACAATACACATATAGTAGGCTATAGTCTCATCTACATGGTTTTTGCAGTATATCATAAAAAGACTCCCGAATCCAGACTGTATACAGTATCTATTTGTTTGAGCGTCAGACTTGTCTGCAGTTGACATGATTGGTGTCAAAATTGTATTTTCAGAAACACAATTTAAAAAGTGTAATGCTTCATGTCACAAATGTCCTTATATATATATATATATATATATATATATATATATATATATATATATATATATATATATATATATATATAATATATATATATATATATATATATTGTGAGCTTGGAGCTCTGTTTCGGGGTGGTAACCTAATGAAGGACCAGACAAGAGGCAGGAAATGAAGTCTAGTGAGGGTTTATTTACAGTGAAAAAAAACACAACTTTCCAGGGGGTTGCCAGAAAATAAAAACCTAGCCCACTCACCGGGCCCTAGTCTTAACTACTTCAGGTCCCTAGTCTTAACAGTTGGGCAAGGCTAGCCCTCACCCAACTCAAATACAAAAAAAAACCACCACACACACTCTGGGGTGATAAGAGTTCAGTCACTTGTACGTCTCCTGGCTTGCAATTCCACCACTCGCCACCAGGAGAGCTCCCAGGTTGGTTTCCCTTTCTGACTTTTGCAATTGTATTATCCCTGCTGAGAGTTTCCAGGGTCCATTGATGATCGGGAGGGCCCCCTGCAGGTAAGTCCCGGGCAAGAAGGATGACGTAATCCCAGCGTGTTATGAAGTAAAAATAAAGACAATAACAAGGCTTGTTTTCTCCACAGCCAACTCAATATACCACGAACTTGTTCCAGCCAACAACTAAAAAAAATAAAAGACTCGAACTTAACTGTGTTGACTCTCTTTTAAACAGTCCATTACTCGTGGTTCCAACACACAGTTATTTGTTACAGGGATTTCCCATCTCCGCGGGTCCTGGGGTTCCTTTTGAATAATACTCAGTCCTTAAACAAGCACGATCTGCACAACGCGCTACTTGCTATGAAACAGTACAGTCTCTGGTGCCAGCGTTATTTCACATGCGGGTTATTTACTGAACCCTGCACTCCAAGTTCAGTGAACACGCTTTTTAGAAAAATATCAACACACTCCACGCTTGTGTTACCGCAGGAATAAAACCGTCTTTGGCTGCTGTCTTCACTCACAGCTCCCAGCGTAAAAATATACGACACAGGTCTCCTTCTAAAATCCCAACCACACTCCCGTTGAGAATATTAAAAGTTTATTTCAACTACCTTGCTGCACCGTAGTTGTCTTGCCGTGTCCGTAGTTTGTTTCGCTGGTATCCTCCACAGTATTCCGTGTATTCCTGGTCTGATGCTTGTTTGCAAACGAGTCCCACGCTCCTGGTCACGTTGCTTAATTTTTAAACACTTGTTTCTACACACAAAGCATAACGCTCTCTCCTGCACCGACTGCCCTGTTGCTGTTCATTATCCCTCTCCTCGCTATTCACCGTCTTAAATAATGCTCCCCTTCCCCCTTCCAGCTGCTATTAATTAAGCCCTTTAGCCATCCCAGAAGTGGAGCCCTACGACAGCTACTCTGTGGGGTAATTTAAAGACGTATCCCCAAATCTTTGTGATAAATTGCCCTGTAACAATGCAACTATAGAACCTCACACTTCTATGTTGCATTACTACTTACTCCTGTACATTTATCACAATATATATATATATATATATATATATATATATATATATATATATATATATATAAAATAATAACTTCTGAAATATTGCTTTGTTAATGGCTCAAATCAATGCATGAGCATGATTATATAGTAACAAGCATGTTTGATTCAGATTATTTTTTATTTCTTGGTATGAAATCCTAAAATACTCATTTCAGTTATAGGAGCATTTCAAAGTTATTTCCAACACATGCAAATGAAATGCTGAAGCTGCCAGTTTGGCTTTGAACTGACTTGTTTCCAATGTAGTTAGTCGTTGTGTTGTGAAGAATTGTCTTCCTGCAAAGTTAGTTTGCTGACAAAACATTAGAGCTGATCATATCTGCCACTTCCCTTTAGTTCTTTCTGTTGCGGTTGTCCTAGTTTTATTTCTAGATTTCATTTACAGATATAGACCTACACCACTCAATTAGATTGGGCTGTGGCCCCTGAAATATTACAGTTTTTATTCTGCATTAAAATGTGGTACAGGAAGAGCTAGAAGGTAAATGCAGTACATTCTCATTTCTGCCTGCAATCTCGTTTTAATTGAAGCTATGACCCTCTTTACTAATGAAGCCTCGAAACTGGGATTGATTATTGAATGATAGACTTCTCCACAAGCTATTATGATTTAGTCACATTCTGATTTCCCGTTTCCCTTCATCTTATTGTAGATTTCTATTATTCTGTCCCCATGTCAGAGTTTTACATCTGGAGAACCACTTAGTATCCAATTGTGATGAAACTTGGTTAGTACAAACGATGCAGGACTTAAAATCTTCTACCTGATTTTTTTTTCCCACCCAGAGAAAATCGACAATTTCCCCCCTCTGCCTGGGTTCATTCCCCTGAAGCCATGCTTCTACCAAGACTTCAATGAGATTCCTGAGCAGCACCGCACCATGGCCAAGCGTCTGTATCACCTCTGGATGTGTAAGTACTGATCCTGCTGCAGAAAGGAGCAGGGACCCCCAGCCTCACAGCACCCCCAACAGCAAGACAGGCAGGGCAAACTGCTATCTAAAGCAGGTCCCTGTACAGGATTAACAACAGTGTGGGGTTCACACTGCTATAGAAGACCTTGATAAACACTTCTAGTCTGTATGTGGTTGTCACAAAGATGGCCGGAGTGGGTGGCGTCAGACCAGAGCCAGGAAGTAAAACAACAAGAGAGAGGTGGAGTTTGGTGGAGCTGAGCGAATGGTCTCGCTCAGCATTTAATAAATAAACAGAACAGCAAAATAAAAAGGTTGTAACATACAAAAACACAGGGCACGGCACTGGTAGCCAAAATAAACAGACAAACAAAACGGACTACACAGACAAACACGGTGAGCTTCTATTTTTCTTACAATTATCACAATAACCTCCGTCTCCAATCCCGTTCTCCACTCACCGAACACACAACCCCGAGTGAGTCAAACGTGCACCTATATATACTGTTGTGCTGGGATTCAATTACTAATTAATTATTCACTTGAATCCCAGCACGTGAATTAATTACGTGCAACCTTGTGCTCACATATTAAATACTTTAAATGCACGTGAAGTGATGTGCCATCCTCGTGCCTAAATACAAATATACAATTTAAATACTCGTGCTGCACACACCCATTTATATCCCGTGTACCAATGACTATACACCAACATTAACACATGCAACATACAACATATAACACACAAATGCACACAAGGGTGGGGCACATTGCCACAGTGGTATATATCTTACAATTGAGAGTTTAATTAGTTATGGATGCAATTGTAACTATCGATATCCATAGTTGTACATATACTAGTTTCTGTTGTGAGAAGTAAAATTCAGTTTACACATGTGGCACAGTGGCTCTTGAACTCTGCTAGCCCCACGTACTCCACGGATTTTAGAAAAAAATCTTTTGTAGCAAAAGTTTTGCTTTTGTGGATGAGGAAAAAAAAGTTAGAAAAAATAATTATTTAAACAATTATTTATTTCAGCAATTTTTTTTGCAAAACTCCAAAAATGCTAATTCAAAAGTATTCATACCCTTTGATGCTATGATAGTATTGTCTACAAAGTGCTAGACATTTCAATATGATAATGTAGAACCTAATTCTAGAAAAGTCTAGAAAATGCTGGATTGTAGATGAACATTTTAAAAAGGTTAGGCATAGGATGATTGCTGTCATTACCAATACATCAATATGGGAAAAACTAAAGAGCTACCTTAGGAAGAAAATTATTTATTGTCATAAAGCTGGAGAAGGATACAAGAAGATTTTCAAACATTTGAGTATCCCAATTTCAACTATTGTTTCTATTATCAAGAAGTACAAGACTCATGGTACTGTCACAATGCTCCCTTGGTCTGGAAGAAAGAAGGTTCTTTCACCAAAACAAGTAGAAGAATTGTGAGGATGGTTAATAACAAACCGAGATTGACTGCCAAAGATATTCAAAGTGAATTGGCTGCAAGTGGTACTGGGGTTTCCATTTCAAACATAGGTCGAGTATTGCATGGTGAAGGTCTCAATGGTCGCAAGCCAAGGAAAAAGCCACTCTTAGGAACATCATAAGGACAATCGCTTAAAGTTTGCAAAATGGCATTTGAATGATGGATATGAGTTCTGGTCTATTTTTTTGTGGAGTGGTAAAACAGAAATCGAGCTATTTGGTCATGCTGATAGACGTTACATTTGGAGAAAGTCTGGTGAGGCGTACACAGAAAAGAACACCATACCTACTGTCAAGCATGGAGGTGGTAATAGCCTTTAATGAGGATGTTTTTCCTCTAATGGCACAGGAAATTTAGTTCCAATACATGGGTAAAATGGATTCCATAGCATACCAAAAAATATTGGCCAATCACCTGAAACCCTCCGCTACAATACTTGGTTAAAGTGCAACTGGACGTTCCAACATGGCAACGATCCAAAGCAACATCAAAATCTACTTCAGAATGGTTAAAGAAGAATAAAATCAAGGTCGTGGAATGGCCTAGTCAGAGTCCCGATCTAAATCCGATTGAGAATCTTTGGTATGAGTTGAAGAAGGTTGTGCACAAGAGAAGTCCTCGGAATTTGAATGAACTGGAACAATTTTGCGTTGAAGAATGGTCAAAAATCACTAAAGAATCATGCCAAAAGCCAATTGACAGATATCTTAATTGTTTAAAAGAGGTTATTATTGCTAAAGGTGCCTCAACTAGTTGTTATTTTCATTTTCTTTGTCAGGGTATGAATACTTTTTGAATTAGCATTTTTGCAAAACAATTAAATAATTGTAGACATTTTCTTGTTAAGCAAAACTTTTGCTACAAAAGAATTTTCATATAATTATTTGTTTTAAAGAAATTTCTAGGAATTATAAATTTCCATTGGGGTATGTAAACTTTTGACTACAACTGTATATAACCAGCGAGGAGGCTGTCACATGATTTGAATTGAAGTATATAACCAGCGAGGAGGCTGTCACATGATTTGAATGGAAATATATAACCAGCGAGGAAGCTGTCACATGATTTGAATGGAAGTATATAACCAGAGAGGAAGCTGTCACATGATTTGAATGGAAGTATATAACCAGCGAGGAAGCTGTTACATGATTTGAATGGAAGTATATAACCAGCGAGGAAGCTGTCACATGATTTGAATGGAAGTATATAACCAGCGAGGAAGCTGTTACATGATTTGCATGGAATGAGGAAGACTGTTCAGTCCCAGCTCAGGATTGTCCAGACAAACTCAAAGCAGCTCAAAGCCAAGTAGAGGAAGATTTAGAGAAAAATGATAACGATAGCAAACACCATGTGAAAAATGCAATGAAATTGACATTTGAAGCTACTCACTCTTTATATTTTAATCAAAAAGAAAAGTGTTCGTTATTCATTATGTTTGTGACTTCTGCCCAATCCTGTAGATAATTGATGTAAACTGAGTTAAATAGTTTATATATTTAGGACAGACAATCATTTTCTTTCCTCTTAAATGAATGCTTGCTTAGATCCTGGTGCATTTCCACATGTGTATAAAAGTCATTTTATTTTAAAACGTGGTAGTGGTACGAAGTTGTATTAGTATCCCGTTTTAGTTTGAGATTAGTTCTATTTTCTTGTGAGTTAGCATCTTTTCAGGAGAGTCTGACCTGGAGCCTGGCTGTTACTGGCTGGGGATCACTCAGTGCACATTCTCACTCTTTACTTTCCTCTGAAGTGTTTGCCTGTGTGAGACCGTTAACAACGACAGGATGTACACGGGGTGAATAGCAAGATGTGCCTTTGAATGAATAGTAATGCTGAAAACTGACTTATGTACAAGAGAAACATTCTGATCATCCCCCGGACATCCTACAAGAACACCAGCAGTTTTGAGATATCTTTAACCGATCTGCAGTGTTGATGCAGTTAAATAAGTGAAATAAACCAGTGAATTGCCCTGAACAAGAAAGGGTTGCAGCAATAATGTTGCTTAGAATAAAGCTTGTAACCCCTTTGTTATAAATGGTTTCATTCTTAAAAAATATATTTATATACAGACGTGCTCAAATTTGTTGGTACCCTTACAGCTCATTGAAATAATGCTTCATTCCTCCTGAAAAGTGATGAAATTAAAAGCTATTTTATCATGTATACCTGCATGCCTTTGGTATGTCATAGAATAAAGCAAAGAAGCTGTGAAAAGAGATGAATTATTGCTTATTCTACAAAGATATTCTAAAATGGCCTGGACACATTTGTTGGTACCCCTTAGAAAAGATAATAAATAATTGGATTATAGTGATATTTCAAACTAAATAGTTTCTTTAATTAGTATCACACATGTCTCCAATCTTGTAATCAGTCATTCAGCCTATTTAAATGGAGAAAAGTAGTCACTGTGCTGTTTGGTATCATTGTGTGCACCACACTGAACATGGACCAGAGAAAGCAAAGGAGAGAGTTGTCTGAGGAGATCAGAAAGAAAATAATAGACAAGCTTGGTAAAGGTAAAGGCTACAAGACCATCTCCAAGCAGCTTGATGTTCCTGTGACAACAGTTGCAAATATTATTAAGAAGTTCAAGGTCCATGGAACTGTAGACAACCTCCCTGGGCGCGGCCACAAGAGGAAAATCGACCCCAGAGTGAACAGAAGGATAGTGCGAATGGTAGAAAAAGAACCAAGGATAACTGCCAAAGAGATACAAGCTGAACTCCAAGGTGAAGGTACGTCAGTTTCTGATCACACCATCCGTCGCTTTTTGAGCGAGAGTGGGCTCCATGGAAGAAGACCCAGGAGGACTCCACTTTTGAAAGAAAAACATAAAAAAGCCAGACTGGAATTTGCTAAAATGCATATTGACAAGCCACAATCCTTCTGGGAGAATGTCCTTTGGACAGATGAGTCAAAACTGGAGCTTTTTGGCAAGTCACATCAGCTCTATGTTCACAGATGAAAAAATGAAGCTTTCAAAGAAAAGAACACCATACCTACAGTGAAACATGGAGGAGGCTCGGTTATGTTTTGGAGCTGCTTTGCTGTGCCTGGCACAGGGTGCCTTGAATCTGTGCAGGGCACAATGAAATCTCAAGACTATCAAGGCATTCTGGAGCGAAACGTACTGCCCAGTGTCAGAAAGCTCTGTCTCAGTCGCAGGTCATGGGTCCTCCAACAGGATAATGACCCAAAACACACAGCTAAAAGCACCCAAGAATGGATAAGAACAAAACATTGGACTATTCTGAAGTGGCCTTCTATGAGTCCTGATCTGAATCCTATCGAACATCTATGGAAAGAGCTGAAACTTGCAGTCTAGAGAAGGCACCCATCAAACCTGAGACAGCTGGAGCAGTTTGCTCAGGAAGAGTGGGCCAAACTACCTGTTAACAGGTGCAGAAGTCTCATTGAGAGCTACAGAAAACGTTTGATTGCAGTGATTGCCTCTAAAGTTGTGCAACAAAATATTAGGTTAGCGGTCCCATCATTTTTGTCCATGCCATTTTCATTTGTTTTCTTATTTACAATATTATGTTGTGTAAAAAATCAAAAGCAAAGTATAAATATGGAATAAACAATGGTGGATGCCAATTACTTTTGTCAGTTTCAAGTTATTTCAGAGAAAATTGTGCATTCTTCGTTTTTTGTGGAGGGGTACCAACAAATTTGAGCACGTCTGTATGTCAGCTGGCTCTTTGAGCTAAAATATATATATATATATATATATATATATATATATATATATATATATATATATATATATATATATATATATATATATATACTGTATATATACAGTATATACAGTACTGTGCAAAAGTTTTAGGCAGATGTGAAAAAATGCTGTAAAGTAAGAATGCTTTCAAAAATAGACATGTTAATAGTTTATATTTATCAATTAATAAAATGCAAAGTGAGTGAACAGAAGAAAAATCTACATCAAATCAATATTTGGTGTGACCACCCTTTGCCTTCAAAACAGCATCAATTCTTCTAGGTACACTTGCACAAAGTCAGGGATTTTTTAGGCATATAGTCAGGTGTATGATTAAACAATTATACCAAACAGGTGCTAATGATCATCAATTCAATATGTAGGTTGAAACACAATCATCAACTGAAACAGAAACAGCTGTGTAGGAGGAATAAAACTGGGTGAGGAACAGCCAAACTCAGCTAACAAGGTGAGGTTGCTGAAGACAGTTTACTGGTGGTCACACCAAATATGGATTTGATTTAGATTTTTCTTCTGTTCACTCACTTTGCATTTAGTTAATTGATAAATATAATCTATTAACATGTCTATTTTTGAAAGCATTCTTACTTTACAGCATTTTTTCACACCTACCTAAAACTTTTGCACAGTACTGTATATATATATATATATATATATATATATATATATATATATATATATATATATTACCAGCATTCAGTTCATTTTCATCCATTATATATAGTTTACCAGAATAACAAGCAGCAGAAAAAGTAAAACTCCATGAAACATAGAGCTTTAAACATGGGGAATAATGCCAGGCCTGCAGGAGCGGTACGAGTAAGACAGATAGCACAACTCCTATAAGCAGACTGCTGGATTAAGAGAGTTTAATATCTGGACTTAGCCCCTACTGTTCTTCTATACTACAGTATTGCATTAAATAACCCCCTTATTCTTCAATACTTTCACTGATATGGGGTGCAAACTTGTGTTTATACATATAATGTAAAAGCATGAGGCTGCAGATTATATTGGTATATTAACAGGATAACTTTCACCACTTGTTTCTTTCAGCTGTCCACAAGAAAAAACTCCAGTTGGAAAATGCTAATCCATCCATTTGGTTTTAGCTGATGTAATGTTAAGATTGGTTTTGCTGTGACTAACCTACTCACTAACAACCAGCTGGCATTCTTTATAACACAGGGTGGGACATTCATCTTTGAATCTGGGTCCCTTGGATTGCTTTACAAAAAGAGTCTGTGACTAAACTTCCTGACAAGTGGCTGTTTGAGCATGAGAGAGAGCAGTGTTATTGGACAGGAACATTTAGCCAATGCATTTTTCTTGTTACGCTGGGACAACAATTTGAGCATAACTGACCATAACTTTTTAATGAAGATTGTATTTGACATAGAGCTAAATGGGCTTGCAAGGATTTGTTTCAGGGCCACCAGAGGGCGCTATAAGGGTGTGGGGCTGTTTTAATTTTTTTTTTAGCTGATTAGAAAATGAAAGAATATTTGAAAATGTATCTAAATTCTGAAAAAAACAAACATAATTCCAACTTGAAAAATATGCGTTTCTCCCTACTCTACATTTAGAGAATCATTTGTAATACAAGAAGTAGACATTTTGAGCAGACTCAGTTCTCTCTGTGCTGAAAGAGTTACCACTGGTGTTCTGACAGTCTGTGTGGGCTGGCCTGGGCCTTCCTGCCTCTTGTCTGCCTGCCTGCCTGTCTGTCTGTCTTTGTGTGTGCTACTGCATGTGTTCTCCGTGTGTTTGCAGTGAACAGCATCACTCTGGCAATGAATCTGATTGGCTGCCTGGCATGGATGTGTGGCGGAGGAGGAGCTGTCAATTTCGGAATGGCTATTCTGTGGCTCATCCTCTTCACTCCCTGCTCCTATGTGTGCTGGTTTAGGCCCATTTACAAAGCCTTCAAGTAAGTAGGACACCACTAATGCATCTAAAAAATAAAGAAACTGCTCTAAAAGCATTTTCGTTTACTTCTGAAAGATTTGAATGGTGGTGGATTTCATTGCATGTGTTTTAATTCATTGTCATATTTAATGATCTCCTGTGACCACCGGATCCAAGTATGTGACTCGAGTTTGGAATAAAATAAAACAGAAATGTGAAAAGTCAGCATGGCTTATGGTCTGAAGCAATATGGTTGAAAAAAAGTGGTATCTGTTCATAAATACACCTAAAAACTATTAAAAAAAAAAAAAAAAAAAAACTATAAAAAAAGAGAACAGCCATATAACATTTTTATCTATCAGCCCTGTGAAGATGTAATGTTAAATTGGCTGCATTTAACAAGACCCAACTTGGCCTCCACTTTTTTATTCATGTTGCTACATAGGTCTTACTGCAATAAAATGAGACCAGTCTGCCCCAAACGTTTCATGGTTTTTTGTTGTATCATTGTGTTCCCCGTAGCCTGTTCTATAATATGATGTAATACTTATACACAACTCAAAAAAATGAAAGTATTTCATGGGAGCACTCATTACAAACTGGAATTATCAGAGAAATGAATTGTGTCGTGTGCATAGCATCAGTGACACTTATCTAAACACAAGACCCATGGAAATGAATTGTGTTGAATGCGTAGAACCAATGACACTTATCTGAACACAAGTCCCATGGAAATGCCTAGAGGCTTTGTTTTCGGAGATCAGTTTTCAGACATTTTAAAAACAGTATGGAGTATGGGCTCCTCTGGCATTGATGCAATCTCTGCATTGACGCTGCATGATTCTAATTAGGTGACAGGTGACGTCTGGGAGGATTCAGCCCCATTCGTCAGTCAGTGCAACAAGCTCTGATGTCACGTGGATGGTTACAACGTTAACAAACGCAACTCTCTAGAAGATCGGAAAGGTCCGGATTCTTTCTGGCCAGTCCATAACCTCTGTAGTCTCCTGCTCAAGATAATCCATGAGAATCCTGGCAGTGTGACAATGGGCATTGTCTTGCATCAGAACAAATCGGGGCCAATCGCACCAGCAAATGGTTTTTCTACACGGTCCAAGACTGTGTCTATGTACCGCAGAGCTATAAATCAACCACTGGGAAGCACAGTAATATCTGTGCGACCTCCAATGCAGATGCCTCCCCACGGTGTAAGTGAGTCTCATCCAAAACGATCATATTCAATGATATTGAATTGAGCAAATCGTTCTGCTTGGGCTCTTTATACTCAAACACGTCGATCATCAGTCGACAGATTCAATCTTGATTATTCAGTGAATGGAACAGGTGCCCAATGACAGAGCTGCAACAGAAGAGGTCACATTAAACTGTCCGCAGCTTCCAGCATTTGAACAGCTCTGCCAGTCTGGATTTCAGTCAAAATCAAAATCTCCTGTAATCATTAGAAACCTTGATTCCTAAACCAACAACCACAAACAATGTTATTACCTGAGCACCACTCGACTAACAATCAGATCTGAAGTGTAAATGGAGTACCTGCTTTCGGTGCAGAATGCATCTCAACAGCTGTCACAGTTTATTGAAGAACACGAGAAGGTCTGCCTGGCTGATGCTTTCACAACATTTTTACTGTATCTTGTTGCCATATTTTTTTAGGTTTGGTCCTTTCATTTTTTGAGTGGTGTATAATAAATACATATCAATAAATGACACAAAGGATGCTCCTGATGGATCAGTTTGAATGACATGCAGTAAGATAAAATAATAATTACTGAGGTTTTATTTTATTGAGAGGCAAAGATGAGATTGCATATGGGAAGCATGTATACTGTCGAGAAAATCTGAAAACGCACATATCACACCATATTTGTAGTACTGCATCTATTCCCAGTTTAAAAAGAAAAATGTTTTTTTTAGCTCACAGTTTTTGGTTTAAGTCTACAGCTCTACATTCACGGAGGTGTGGCTTCATTTCACTTCATAAAATCAGTGTACAAAACATAACTATAGAGCTTATCTGCAAGCTTGTAGAAGCTTCATCAGTCTGTTATATTTACCCAACTTTTAACCACAAAATAATAATAATAATTACCATACTGATTGAAATTTCAACAATTATAATCCAAGCCCCACAGATTCAAATAGACCTATAATGTGAACCATGCCATTATAATGAAATGCATGCTGATAACAGCTGTGGAAACCAAACTTCAAATTTAAATCTCCGTGAGCAGTGTCTATATTTTTTATTCAATGTTTATTACTGATGAAACATAAAACAAAAACTAGACCAGTCACATGGTACAGTACATATTAATATAGTACAGACTCCAATCAGTCACTAATCTGAACAGGGATCGGTCCCAACTGGCTGTGATTAGTGAGACTGCTAGATTTTACAAATATACAAGAGATCCAATAGAAACTTTACATTCTGAAAAATAAACATTTGAAATAGTCTTAGTATTTATTTAAATGTTAATGTATACAAAACAACTACAGGATTCCCTGCTTTATGCATACCTGTACAACTCAAGAGTGACTCTTCTTTAATTAAAAGAATGAAGTAACAATACAAGTTTCAGGATTGCGACCCCCGCCTATCTTGACACATTCAGTGGCCTGCATGTAGCTGTGTAGTGCATGTGGACATGTGTCACGATACACACCTCAATCCTGATATAATACAGTGTGTCACGATATACACCTTAATCCTGATGTAATACAATGTGTCACGATACACACCTCAATCCTGATATAATACAGTGTATCATGAGGCACACCTCATTCCTGATATAATACAGCGTGTCACGATACACACCTCAATCCTTATATAATAGAGTGTATCATGATACACACCTCAATCGTGATATAATACAACGTATATCGCGATACACACCTCAATCCTGATATAATACAGTGTATCACGATACACACCTCAATCCTGATATAATGTAGTGTATCATGATACACACCTCAATCCTGATATAATACAGTGTATCACAATTCAGGGATACATGCTGGCATTGGTTTACCCCTACCAGGAAGTCAAATGATTTGTATTTCTCTCTCTTTGTAGGTCAGACAGTTCCTTTAATTTCATGGCCTTTTTCTTCGTTTTTATGGCTCAGACGGTAATCAGCATCATCCAGGCTGTTGGTATCCCGGGCTGGGGGGTCTGGTAAGAGCACTCTTCATGATCAAACCATTGCACTGCCCTGGGAAGGGGGGCGTCCAACAAGACCTGGCCTGCATGAACTATTTGAGTGGGATCTTTATGCAATATTTAAGATCAATTTATGGGATTCATGTATTACAGATTTATTAATAATTTCATCATAATTATACCATTCTATCAAATTTATTTTACGCGTTAGCCTTAGCCTCTTCACCTGAGGTCGAAGAGGTCAGAGTAACAATTACAAATGCATTCGATATTTTCATTTGTGCCATGGTATACTATTAGTAGATTTGTACAATGCTTGTATTGAGTTGCTTTATGTATTTCTTCTTTTCCTTTTTTGTGGTTATTTCTTCAGTTTAAATTGGGACTATAGTGTATCCTTCAGCAGTCTTGGTACGTCAGTGTATTACTAATGGTTGTATGACCGAAGGAGCTTTCATTTCATTTTGAGCTGCGGCGCTTGAGGAAGCAACATGTCCCGTATGAAGTGATTGGTTGTATGACCGAAGGAGCTTTCATTTCATTTTGAGCTGCAGAGCTTGAGGAGGCAACATGTCCCGTATGAAGTGATAGATTTGCTCACCAAGGCAGCAGCACTGATTGCTCAACGACCAGCCAATCTAGTTAATATCTCTCTCTTATTTCAAATTCAGTTTGGAAATTTGCATATGTTGTCCCTATATTTAAAGGAGGTGGTCATTCAAACCTGAACAACTACAGACCTATATAGCTATTGCCAAAGTATTTGAGAGTTTAGTAAATGAACAACTGAAGAGCTTTTTAGAACAGAACTGTATCCTAGCAAATCATCAGTCTAGATTTCGTTTGAAACGTAGCACTCAACCCGTAGTCCTGAAGGTGATGAATGATATATCACCTGCTCTGGATGCTGGTAAATGTGTTGGTGCTTTATTACCGGATTTATCCAAAGCCATTGATTCTGTGGATCATATAGTTCTGTGCAAAAAGGGATTGCATGAGAGGGATGTGGATTGGTTCAATGATTACCTAGAAGATTGAACACAAGCAATAAGAGCTGATGGCGTTATTTCCACCTTTAAGCCTCTATGTAAGGGGGTACCTCAGTGCTTGGACCAATTCTTTACCCTCTATATAAATGGACTGGGATCTGATCTGGGTAATATTAATATACGTTTATATGCTGATGATACTATTTTGTATACGGCAGGATACTTGGGTACAGGCAGTACAGAGAGATTTGCAGACTGCATTTCAGGACAGATTATTACTTAATGTATGCAAGACAAAAACACTGCTCTTCTGTTCTAATAAGAGGGCGATTGGAACTCTGACTTGTGTTATTGTTACATAACATGGAGAGTTACTAGAGAGTTTCTTTTTATAAATGTCTAGTTACATGGATTGGTGAACATCTTGCTTTTATTTATCATATAAATACATTGGGGTTTCTAAATTGGGCATTTTCCCTGTCTAGCAGGTTCATGATAGTGACTGCTACTATCTTCGATGTTTTAGATTTCGGTCAGTATATTTACCAGTTTGCTTTTAAAAGCAGTCTCTACATACATGCGTTGTACTGTATAATTAATGTTCCTCTATGACACTTCATTGTCAAGTGTACTTCAAACTAGGCTGTCTCTCCCTTATGAACCGCTTTTTCATTGGCATTGTTTTGTGTTTAAGGTTTTTAAAGGCTTGGCACCTCCTTATTTGAGTGTTCTGGTAGAAAGGACTAGCACTGGCTCTAGTTTAATGTTTTTTTTTCTTCATATTTTGGTATATTGCCATTCACTCAGAGTGAACCTTGTGGTTCCATTGGCACTGCCACGACATGGAGATACAAGGCATTGGGGCATACCTCAGTTTAAACAAAAACAAGCTCCCACCATGCATGGAAGACCTGGTCTTCTCTACATATCTCTCTTTCATGATAAAAAAGACAAACGATTTGTAAAGCTCTGCTTCCCACCTCCCTCTCGTCGCAGGGACAATACACAGACCTGACACACGCAAGTACTGAAGCTGAGTGTTTCACAGTTCCAGTGAAGAGTTGAACTAAACGATGATGAGGATGGCAGTGATGATGAAACTAAAGCTGCTGGATTTTAAATAGTAACTTTCCCTTTAAAGAGTTCTTGCCCTGGTCTGATCCTTGTTTTTTTGTTTCCTCTGCAGCGGATGGATAGCGACAATCTCATTTTTCGGCACTAATGCTGTCTCTGCAGTGTTCATGTTGATCCCAACTATAATGTTCACAGCTGTTGCTGTCATCTCTTTTATAGCTCTCACTAAGGTAAGGAACCAAACGTTTCCTTCACAAATGTATGTGTTTCGTACCTGAGTGAATCCAACTGTATATTCTGGAGTAATTTATATTTAAATGTCTTACTTTCTTTTTAGTTCAGCACACAGGAATTATGCAAATAAATTGAAACGGATCATGTGGCGATAACACATTTGGCTTTTTACATGCAAAAAACACATCTGCTTATTGTTTACATTTATCAGAGCAAATGTAATCTGTACTGTAAACAACTGGCCTGCTTATTGTAATCTAAAAACGCTATATAGTTCTACACAAAACTACTTTTGAGGCTTATATAGTGAATGGATGTATGGAATGACTTTAACACTACTGATGGTCTGTGACGCATTCCTTCCTTCCTCCTCCTCCTTGTCCTTCCCCCAGGTGCACAACTTCTACCGCGGCTCCGGGGGCAGCATGAGCAAGGCCCAGGATGAGTGGACCACGGGGGCCTGGAAGAACCCTCACGTGCAGCAGGCAGCCCAGAACGCAGCCATGGGGGCGGCACAGGGAGCCATGGTACCACCACCCGGGGAGGCTCAGTACTCCTCCACCCCCAACTACTCCTATGAGAACCAGATGTAGGCTCTGAAGAGGGAGGGAGGGGTGAGAAAGCACAGCACAGGGCAAGCTTGTACAGAGTCTAGACAGAGTCCAGAACCGACCCACAACCAACAATTTAATTTCCTGCCGCACTGCCTGCTGGGAGGGGCCGGGCGGGAGCAGCGGCTTCTCACCTGTGCCTTCTCCTGGTTTAGGCTAGTATCAGTATCCCAGGTGGGTACACAGCAGGGGGTGACACCAGCCCAAGCCCGGCACCTAGTCCTGGTTCGCACCACCATTTAGGAATATTGTTTAAATGGCCATGTAGGTGCGCAGAATAAAAAAAAAAACTAAAAGATAGTTGAGTGAAATGACAAATGTTTTGACTAGTGTCTGTGTGTGTGTGGGGGGGGGGGGGCAGTTTATTAAACAAGCTGAAGACAGAAGATTGAAAAGAGATCTAGCCCTTTGTCATTAAAACAATTTCTGAAGCAGGGCTAGTGCTGGTGTTTTAAGTCAGTTGGCCCCTTGGTTCTGAATGATTTGAAAGATGCTGTCCACCATGGGGTACTGTCACAGAGACCATGCCCATGTTCAGGAGTTCCAGCATAACTGGAAACTGAATCCTGTACACCATGGCCTTTCAGCTGCAGCAGCTAAAAGCTATTAAAAGAGAATGTGCCTGTAAAAGGAAATGCTGGCCAGCAGTTTCTAGAATTCAATTCAATATATCAGCATGCTTCCATGTATTGGGCAGTGTCTGCTTTGTGATTTGCTGGTTTTTGGTAGGTTCGGATCTTTGTCTCCCAACTCGCGGTTTGTCCTGCTGTTTTGAATTATCTGATTGGAAACCCATACTGGAATTATTATTTGATTTTATTTATTTTGTTTACTTTTTGATAATTTTCAAATCAAATCCTCTCCAGGTTGTGATGTGCAGTAGTGACTGCGGCCGTAGGACCATGTCCCGCCGGGACTGAGTTTGTGTTCTTGTGCAAGGTGTTTGTGAAAACTGGGCTTGTCCTTTTTTAATTCTGTTACTATGACGTATGTAAACTATTATGTAATAGTAAGATGTGATATAAACATGTAGATGTATAGAAAGAGTGTGAGCTTATTCCTGTCCTGGAAAAGGAATATTCTGCCCTTTTAATGAGAATTTGATGCAGCTTTTTCATTTTGTTTTAATCCTCAGGAAAAGTGGTATTTTACTCTGTGAACCGACTGTAATAAATAAGCCGCAGGGCTGCCGTTAAAATGCAAAAAATTCACCACTTTTATTAATCTGTGTTAAAGATGTTGCACTTTGAGTTCAAGGCAGTTACTTTTTCAATAATTACCTATATGGGAAAATATTTGCAGTAGCACCCCTAATTAATCTGTTATATACAGTAGACTTGTAATCTCTAAATTCTGTTTGTTGAAGACACCTACATTTCCATTATGTTAAAAACAATCAGGAATTATGTATAAACAAACCAAACAAACTATATATATATATATATATATATATATATATATATATATATATAAAAACAAACAAACAAACAGAATAGCTCTCAGTCGTTTGGACAGTTTGGTGATAGTGAGATCTTTGTTCATATAGGTGGCAAACTAAATGTTGCTGTAAATGTAAGGTTTACTTTACCTTTCTGTTGTTTTTTAATGTATAGTCAGCAGTATCCCCCTAGAAAGGTGGAGAATGGTTGATCCCTTTTGTAGGTCCGAAGTGGAGCGGTTAATTAATTGTTCCATGATGTCATTCCCCTTCTGTACTGAGCTGTATCCATTACCAGGAGGCCCTCTGGTGACCAAACTCAAATATTGCACACAGCTTTGTATATACTGTAGTTTTTACAACAGTGATAAATACTTGCACACGTACACTCTGAGGCTAGAATCATGAACAAACTTTATTTAATCCTTAAAAATATATAGAACTCAATGCATTATATTACTGTATATTGTACTAAATGGTTTATAATATAAACTCAACCTTAACTGAATTTCAGGAGATAACATGTTTGACATATGCAGGTCTCAACCAGTATTAGACATCCCTGTAGGGTATTGTTCATATACTCTTTCTGCAGGGTCTAGAAGAGGGTGAACTCTCTGTTTCTTTCTGCTGTGGCCTAAATCCTTCCACACAGGAGGGGATACTGCGGTTTTATAAGGTGTCGCTGGAGAACAGTGTACCTACATTTCTGTGTATACAGTATAGATGCACTACCTGAGTATTTGAGAGTGCTGTCACTGGGGCAGGAAGGAAAAACAGCCTGCTAGCCTCTCATGGGCTGCATTTTAAAGAGCTGCTTTATATTTGAATTGCTTCTTTACTGTTTTATGGTGTTTGTAATTATTCTGAGTATTATAACCATTCTCTAAATCTGCTGGTTTGGAACAGTTGTCCTCACTCCATCCAATCAGGAGACATTGTGATCTTTTATCTTAACTACAAAATTATCAGAAATCAATGTTGGAGCAACAGAACAGAACCCAGAACTCTCTGAATGATTGCAAAAGCCATACAATGGAGAAATGTAAAATGAAAATGACATCTGAAGCTACTTGCTGTTTAACTTTATGTTTTTAATTGCCATTAAAGTTTAATGGAGGGTGTTTCACTTCGATCACAAAACTGACTTCTTTTTTTTTAATCTACCAACCGTAAGCTTCAGTAAGCATCTTGCTTGCAATGATCGCTGTTCAATTATATTCCATGTACTGATAACCAAGGCTTTCAAAACCTTAAGCACAACAACTTTCTCAAGTCTGTTTACCCAGTTTATCCAGCCACCACACCATAGACTAGCTTCCTGTGCAGCGCGTATTAGGATACCTCATGATGCCACCCTAACCCCATACACGTCAAAGTGAGTGTGAGGTTCTAATATCTGCTGCACAAACTCTATAGTGTGGTGGTAGAGTTACTGGATTTCACCAAGGAGAATAAAGCCTGGAAAACAGGAAATTGAGAAGGGACTTACGAGAAGGTTGTTTTGCTAATTGGAGGTAGCATTAAATCTTGTTGGAGCGCACAAAAAAACCCAAAGAAGCAACTGCAATATTGCGTGTTAGACATGCATTGTTAGCGTGTCTGTGCCGCTGTTGAAGATGTGGTGTGTTGTTAGTGTGTATGTGAAACTGTGATGTGCTCTATCTCTGAGTTGCTAGGTGACAAAGGGCCTTGGCAGAAGTGTGATGATTTTACCTCTACTCCAATCCCAAGCTATCTCATATTCAATTACATACAGTCATTTCAATACCCATTTTACTTAACCTGGGTGCCAAAGCCATTACTCTTACCCATACACTCTAGCACTGTACAGGCAGACAATCCCACTGCAGGCATTCACCCCACTAAATCAGACACTCCTTACCTGAAAAATGCTGCTCCCACTCATTTCTGCGTATTGTACAGCCAGTCAGACATTGTGCATGAATTGCAACAAACTGAAAGTAGCCTATTAACTGTGGCTGATCCTGTGGTTAGTACAGAGGACAGTATTAATGATAGTCTGCAGATAGTTTCAATTGCAATGAATCAAGTGCTTCCAGATAGACTCAAATAGGTTTTAGGATGTTCTTAATTGCAACAAACACAATTTATCTGTCATCTTCACCTAGAGGACTGTAAAACAAGTTAGTCCATTGATTATTTAGACCAAGAGCTGTACTAATGTTTTAGTCATGAATAGAACCATTTGATGTGTATTTTCAAAGTATTAAACAAAGCGATTATTTTTTTAATTTAGTGTTGAGTTAACAGAATTCTGAACGTGTAAATAGAAACGTACAGATATCACTTCAGTGGTGAAAGGGTAACTTAATATCATCTTGTAAAATATGTTTTATTTGAACATGTACTCTAAAATGTGCCTATTAATATTCACATGCACTATTATAATTATTAACAAATATAGAATAAAGATAAATTTAATAACGCCTAACATAATAGTTTCAAAGTTATACTTGAACTATGCAGTACAAGAACACAGCCCCTCTTACTCTCCTGTCCCCGCCCCACTCTTACTCTCCTGTCCCTTCCTCCACTCCTCTTACTCTCCTGTCCCCACTCCTCTTACTCTCATTTCCCTTCCCCCACTCCTCTTATTCTCCTTTCCCCACCCGTACTCCTCTTACTCCTGGCCCCACCCCCACTCCTCTTACTCTCATGTCCCTTCCCCCACTCCTCATACTCTCTTGTCCCCACTCCTCTTACTCTCATGTCCCTTCCCCACTCCTTACTCTCCTGTCCCCACTCCTCTTACTCTCCTGTCCCTTCCCCACTCCTTACTCTCCTGTCCCCACTCCTCTAACTCTCCTGTCCCCACTCCTCTTACTCTCATGTCCCTTCCCCCACTCCTCTTACTCTCCTCTGTACTAAAGTTGGGGATCAACTGATCAAAAACTTTGTTCCCTGTGTTCTTTCGTTGCAATTGGTACCAAGATAATACTAGCTAGTGTTCAACTTAGTACAGAACTAAGGGCTAAATCAGGGGTAGTCCACTATTTTATGTGAAGGTCTATTCTTGATTGCAGCATGGTCAAGGCCCAGAAGAACATTTTACACTGACTCCTATCCCCATATCCACAAACACATTTCACACTGACTCCTATCCCCATATCCACAAACACATTTCACACTGACTCCTATCCCCATATCCACAAACACATTTCACACTGACTCCTATCCCCATATCCACAAACACATTTCACACTGACTCCTATCTCCTTATGTGCAAACACATTTCACACTGACTCCTATCCCCATATCCACAAACACATTTCACACTGACTCCTATCCCCATATCCACAAACACATTTCACATTGACTCCTGTCCCCATATCCACAAACACATTTCACACTGACTCCTATCCCCATATCCACAAACACATTTCACACTGACTCCTATCCCCATATCCACAAACACATTTCACACTGACTCCTATCCCCATATCCACAAACACATTTTACACTGACTCCTGTCCCCATATCCACAAACACATTTCACACTGACTCCTATCCCCATATCCACAAACACATTTCACACTGACTCCTATCCCCATATCCACAAACACATTTCACACTGACTCCTATCCCCATATCCACAAACACATTTCACACTGACTCCTATCCCCATATCCACAAACACATTTCACACTGACTCCTATCCCCATATCCACAAACACATTTCACACTGACTCCTATCCCCATATCCACAAACACATTTCACACTGACTCCTATCCCCATATCCACAAACACATTTCACACTGACTCCTATCCCCATATCCACAAACACATTTCACACTGACTCCTATCTCCTTATCCACAAACACATTTTACACTGACTCCTGTCTCCTTATGCACAAACACATACTATCAAAGTCACACCTACTGTACCTTTCCGTACCACACTCTTATAAGAACTATGTTTTCTCAAAAGTTCACAGCATTTCCAAAGTGAATGCAAGTAAAAACACAGATTGACATAAGAATTGGCGCTCCGTATTCAGACCACGGTCTGCATAATGACTGCCCCTTGAATACATTTCTTACATTCATTGCAATTGACCACAGATGACATGACTTCCCTCTGTAATCTCTAATCTTTTGAAATTATTATGAACATCCACAA